>NC_057799.1:294802283-294866294 GCF_018294505.1 Triticum aestivum
CGAGACCGACACGACACCCCGACCCCCGACACCTCCCGAAAAGGTGTTCTTTGGCCTTCCAGAAGCCGACGGGGTCATATATTTGTGAATTATTAGTTAGGTCATATATCTTTCGATTTTGTTTTGAAAAACATCATATATAATTGTGTTGATCGGGTAGTTTTAAATGTGCAGTTGTTTCATCGCTGCGAGGTTTGGTGTTCGACGACCTCGCCGTGCGTTTGACGAGCTCTGCCCCTTCGTTCGTGGGTGAGCACAAATGACATGTCCTCCTCCCCCATTAATTATTTGATCTATTCCGATGAAACATGATAGCTAGCTATATATGTGTCTTGAATCATCAGTATGCGTAACCAATATGTGTCTCCCGTTCGAAAGCGTCGTAGTTATAAATATGCATGCATTTGCATATTTATAACCTTGATTCTTTCGAATTGTCCAACGCTATCCATGGACAGCCCGAGTATGTTTAGATTGGGTTCGTTTTCCCATATGCTTTGCTCCGGATCCGACGCATAAATTTCGTCAGTGCCTCCCCTGTTGTTCTCCGGGTACACATCCTCTCTGTTTATTGCAGAGACGTGTATCAGGAGAACAGCGGGGAGGTGCTGCCGAAATTTTGCGTAGGATCCGGAGCATAGCATGGGAAAATGAACCCAATCTAAACATACTCGGGTGGGATTAGGACCTGTCATTACCTATTAGAGTGTAGGTTGCATGGACGTAGTAAAATTGACAAAGTAGATCAACTGATGAATATATATATGGTGAATTATATATATATATTTGTTGTGTGTCTAGTAGCTCTGAAAGTCAAGATGAGTGATCGTGCATGGATGTACACCGGTCACACTGGTCAGAACAAATGGAGCACTGAATGGTTCACAAAATCCAAGGGGTTTGTGCGAGCCGCATTTGCAAATGGCCAGAGGAAAACCTGGTGCCCCTGTTTATGGTGCGGCAATTGGGAAAAGAGGACAGAGGCTGAAATGGGCAAACACCTGCAGAAGAGTGGTTTTACGCCCGATTATACGGTGTGGACATTTCATGGTGAGTCTGCCCAACGTGACCGAGCTGAGGTGGATCATCGTCGCACCGACGAGCATGGTACCGGGATGGAAAACATGGTGCAAGACTTTGATGATGCTCGGGATTCGGACGAGGAGATGGAGGAATCTGCAAAGGCCTTCAATGAAATGTTGGAGTCTTCAAAACGTCCGCTCCATGAGCACACTGAGCTTTGTCAGTTGGATGCCATCTCACAAGTAATGGCTCTAAAGGCTCAGCTCAACTTGGGCAGAGAATGCTACGATGCAATGATGACAGTATTTGGACGCTTTCTACCCAAAGGCCATGTAATGCCTGCAAACCTGTACCAGTCGGACAAAATCCTCCGTGCACTGAAGATGCCCTATGATAAGATACATGCCTGTGAGAAAGGATGTGTCTTGTTTAGGCTTGACTATGCGGACTTGAACTATTGTCCCATTTGCAAGTCTTCCAGGTATGTTGTGGTAGACAACGGTATGGGTGAGAAGACACAGACCAAAATCCCCGTTGGTGTTCTTCGGTATATGCCAATCGTACCAAGACTTCAACGTCTTTTCATGGTCGAAGAGACGGCCAGACAGATGACATGGCACAAAACGGGCAAAAGAACCGAACTAGATGCAGATGGGAATCTGATGATTGTACACACATCGGATGGTGTTGCGTGGAAAAAGTTTGATGAATTACATGGTGACAAAGCGGCAGATCTGAGGCATCCTCGAGTCGGCATCAGCACGGATGGGTTCAGTGTGTTTGGTATGACGGCAGCCCAATACAGTTGTTGGCCCGTATTTGTCTTTCCACTCAATCTACCCCCCGGACAGATTATGCAAAGAAAGAACATTTTCCTGACGTTGATAATTCCAGGGCCCAACTATCCGGGGAAAAAATATGAATGTGTACATGAAACCGCTTAAGGACGAATTGCAAGAAGCCTGGGATAATGGGTTCAAGACATACGACGCCTATAGCAAACGGAACTTCATAATGCGTGTCTGGTACATGTACTCGACGCATGACTTGCAGGCGTATGCGCTATTCGTTGGCTGGTGTGTGCATGGAAGGTTCCCGTGCCCCACATGCAAGGGAGCTCTTGAGTTTCGTTGGCTTCAGGCCGGTCGCAAGTTTTCTTGCTTCGACATGCATAGACAGTTCCTGAATCCTCGCCATAAGTTCAGGAAAGACAAGAAGAACTTCATCAGAGGTAGAGTTGTCAAAAACTCTGCACCACCTGCATTGACAGGCCAACAGACCCTGGATCAGTTAAACGCTCTCGAGCCAGACCCAGAGCGTCCAGGGTACTTCAAGGGGTATAATTCTAAGCACGCCTGGACTCACAAAACATGCTTATGGGATCTGCCTTACTTCGAAGACCTCCTTTGCCCACACAACATCGACGTGATGCACACTGAGAAGAATATCGCCGAGGCACTTTTTGGTACATTGTTCGGCATAGATGGGAAGTCAAAGGATAATACTAAGGCTAGAGTCGATCTGGAGGCGCTATGTGATAGGCCGTTACAAAACATGAAAGAACCGAAAGGAAAGCAGAACTGGACGAAGCCAAAGGCATGGTTCAATCTTGGAAGGCCAGCTATGAGGGAAATTATCTTGTGGGTGAGAATGCAGTTGATGTTCCCCGATGGGTATGCAGCGAATCTACAGAGGGGAGCCAGTCTTGATAAATTGAAGATATTTGGTCTCAAGAGTCATGATTGGCACATATGGATTGAGCGGGTAATGCCGGTGATGTTTTATGGCTTCATCCCTGAGGATGAATGGCTACTACTGGCAGAACTCAGCTATTTCTTCCGTGTTCTTTGTGCGAAAGAACTATCGCCTCGCGTGCTAGAAGAAATGGAAGAGTTGGCGCCGGAGTTGATCTGCAAGTTAGAGAAGATCTTTCCACCGGGCTTCTTTAATCCAATGCAACATTTGATTTTGCATCTCCCGACCGAGGCAAGATTGGGGGGCCCGTGCAAAATCGTTGGTGCTACCCAACTGAGAGGATGTAGAAGACGCTTCGACAAAAATGTAAAAATAAACGTAGAATTGAAGCATCGATGGCTGAGGCATTCATCACTGAGGAGGCGGCAAACTTCGTGATAGCACACTACGAAGCCAAAAATCATCATTTGCATAATCCGAAGCCTCGGTACAATGCTGACGACCCTAAAAAGGGTGGATCCAACCTCAGCCTATTCAAAGGGAACCTCGCACCAGCCAGTGTTTCAAATCCAGTATCTTTGGATAACGAACAATGGCGGACCATTTCTTTGTATATCTTCAACAACCTGATAGAAGTGCGGCCGTACATCGAGTAAGTTCTCGGTACATAGTTTCGCAACTTCTATTTCCTTTGAACTGCTCTTATTCCTGGATATTTCATACAGTCGATACGTCGCCTTATTCTCGTATGGAGCGGTGATCCAAAAGGATTCTGTCGAAGAGTATGAGCTTCTCACAAAGCAAGGAGGCGGCTCTCCCGGTTTCATCTCTTGGTTCAAACAAACGGTAATTTCTATTAGACTTGTAGGCTAATTTGTAGGCGGCTATCCCGGTTTCATTCGCTAATTTGTGCGTAATGCAACAATCCTTTCATATTAAACTTGTAGGCTAATTCAGAGTCTATGGACGCCGAATTGAGACAAGTCGCTAATGGTTTTGACTATAAGGTCCGTTCATTTGACAAATACGACATCAACGGGTATCGCTTTCGTACCTATGGCAAAGAGCTATCTATGGCCGACCGAAAGTCTACAAATTGTTGTGTATCTGCTATCGGCGAAGGAGGTACTGAGTATTATGGGAGAGTTGAAGCAATTTATGAACTTCTATTCTATGGTGAAAACCCACCAAATGTCGTAGTCTTCCAATGTTATTGGTTTCAGCCGAAGGAGACTAGAAGGACTCATGAACATATAGGGCTAGTTGAAATCAACCAAAGCACCCATTTAGATGTTCCTGATGTCTATATTACGGCTCAACAGGCGACCCAAGTATTCTATCTACCGTGGTCCTGCCAAACTAATCCAAATCTGAAAGGTTGGGATGTCGTTTATGAAGTGCCGCCACGTGCTAGACTATCTCCCCCAAAGGAAGAGGATTATGAACCTCACATTAACCAAGACACATATGAAGGAGAATTCTTCCAAGAGACACGTCTTTCCAAAAAGCGTTTCAAGAACCGCTATACTTCACCCCAAAACATTGAAGTAGACAGCGACAGTGAATCCGACATCACCCCAGAGGAGGAACAAGAAGAGCCGGAACAAGAAGAGGTTACTGCTGCGGATGACCTGTCATTGTTTAACCGATTACGTCAAGGTGGCCTTCCACATGTTGATGCCACTGAACCCTATGAGCCCGTCATTGATTATAGTGATGATGATGATTATGCATTTATTGATGATACTGATCGAGATTATTAGTAGTGTCAGGTATTAAATTTTTTAATGTTGTACTTGATGATGATACACTTAAGTGATACACATATTATTATTCATGTCGGTCTTTTTTTTATGTTGTACTAATTTCGTTTACTGTTTGTCATGGCAGGTGTTGAAAGATGGTGGATGCTGGTTGGGAGCGCGCCAAGGCCCCTTCTTCGTCGGCGCGTGGTCTGAGGTCTTCCATTCCAGACGCACCTCTCCGCCGAGCGTTGTTGGACAGTATGGCCACACCGCCGGGCCCTTCTTCGTCGACCGCGGTGCCCAGCAGGGGACGAGGTAGGAAGAGAGGAGGTGGGGCACGTGGTCGCGGGAGAGGAGGTAGGGTGACTGCTACGGCGCCTTCCTCGCCGCCACCCCCAGCTGTTTCACCCGAGCACGTGACTGCTAGGGTGGACTCGTCCGAGGAGGAGGCTACACGGACTCCGGTCCACCAGCCTCCGGTCCACGGGACTTGGGCCCACGAGCCTCGGGTCGACTGGCCTTCGGCCCACGAGAGTTCGGCCCACGAGACCCCGGAGGAGCACACGTCCGGATGGGGTACCTGGCCGGATCAGCCCGAGGAGCCGAGTGGCCATGCTGATGATGGCGGGGAGCCGACTGATCTTGAGGAGGAGGGGGGCATCGTCTACCAGCGTGGTGCTACATGGCTCCCGTCCATGCCGGCGACCCGCGAGCAGAGGTGGTTGATTTTCCCTGATGGGGAGAGGTACGTAAGTGCATTTAATATTTTTGTACCTTCTGCATTCACGTTTCTTCAAATAACTAATGCGTTGGCCTTTTCATGCTGCAGGGGTTGGGACCACCATCATAGTGTCCGTCGGCCCAACTCCGTCCTTGGAGTTCTTTGCCGGCAAAACTTCCCGGGGTTTGTCACGTTGCCTGGTGAGGGTAGGCTTCCAGAGCTTGGATTGAGCTAGGAGCACTACGTGGCTGCCCCGGCCCCGCCGGATGAGATTATCGACGGTGTCGTGTGCGACACGAGGGCAGACATGGTGATCAGAAAGTTCTGGGTAATTTCTCCTTTACACATTTAAAAATCTTCAACTAGCTAGTTATTAATTGTACTAATCAATATTGTCTCATTTGATTGCAGACATTCTACAGGTGTGAGGAGGGATACGAGGAGGACGCGGCACATGTTATCAAGAACGTCTGCAAGCGCCTACTCCAGAACTTACGGCACGAGGCTCGGGTGCAGGCTGTTCGAGACTACTACGCCTTGCGTGGTATCAAGAAGACCAAGCCGGCGTGCCGCGATAAGTTCCTGAGTAAGGAGAAGTACATGAAGGTAATTCTTAAGGCCTTCTACTTAAGTTCCTTCATTTAGTAATTCTTAGCCGTAGCGCTCAAGTTTCTATTTGCTAACTTAGGCGCCTCCGAGATGGTGTGCGGATCGGATGGATTGTTGGGAGGTGTTGGTCGATGAGTGGTGCTCAAAAGAATGGCTAGCCCTCCACAACGAGGCCAAGGACAAACGTGCCCAAATGGAAGGTGTGCCACACCATCAAGGCAGCTCCAACTTATATCAGTTCGGGCGCAACTGGGTATGTGGTTTGCTTCATGATTCATGCAATTAATTCATCATGCTAGCTTGAGCCCTTTAATTACTAATTTTCATTGTTTCTCTCTTTTAGGCACGCCACAATAAGGCGGATAAGGTGCCAGAGGTGTACGACCTGTATGCCATGGCCCACACTGCCTCTTTCAAGAAAGTCAAGGCTTTCTCTCAGTCTGACCTCGATGATGCAAACAACTTCACCAACATCTCCTCCCACAACAAGCTCGTGAGATATAGAGATGAGGGGAAGGCGAGGAAAGGGGAGGAGTTTAACCCAAGCCAGGGTCCCATTGATCCAGAGCTGGTGATGATATCTGGTGGCGGGAGGTCCCATGGCTCCATAGCCATTGGAGATGGACTTATCCATTGTCCTAGCACTCTCCCGAAGATCAAGGCGCGCCAGTCGAGCTCCGCTCCTGAGATAAGGCCTCGTGAACGGCCAGTGCAACTCGCCATCAAGGTTAGTGATACGTACTCAGTTATCTTTCTCCATTACATTGTGTGCGCTTCCATCAATGATTACAAATGGTCATGTGAGTGGTGTTGCAGGCTGCTATACAGACTGAGAGAGATAGAACGGAGAAACTTCTGGCGGAGGCGGCGGAGAGGCAGCGGGAGATGGAGGAGAGGACGAGAAAGATGATGGAGGAGGAGAGGGCACGGAATGACATGCAGGCAAGGGCCATGTACGAGCTCCTTGTGGTAAGTTTCTTCTGCAGATTACTTGCTAGTCTTAACATTTGAGTCTCATTACTAACTAGTATGATTCTGTTGTGAAAACCAAATGTGCAGTCTGTGTGCGAGAAGTCCGGTCAGCCCGCTCCGCCGATGCCAGTGATTGCTCCTGGGAGCACGGTGAGTTTAATTTGAATGGACATTACTTGCTAGTCTTAACATTTGAGTGTCATAATGCTAACGAGACATTGGAAATGATCTTTGGTGCAGCTTAACTCCAGAAACGCATCGCACGATCCTTCTCCAGGTAGCGGCACTAGCCACCCCGCTCCTACACCTCCCTGATCACGGTAAGTTTCTCTAGTGTTTTGCTTAACAAATGCATAAAGACCTAGACTTAGCTTTATTTCCTCCAATATGCTTACCATAATGACCTAGAGTTAGCTTCTTTTCCTCCAAAATGACCCATTTTACCTAGATTAGCTCCTAAATGATCCATTTTACCTACGTTAGCTTTAAAATGGCCCATTTCACCTAGGTTAACTCCAAAATGACCCATCTTACCTAGGTTATCTCATAAACGATCCATTTCAACTAATTTAGCTCATAAACGATCCATTTCACCAAGTTAGCTAAAAAACGATCCATTTCACCTAAATTAGCTCTTAAATGATCCATTTCACCTAAGTTAGCTCAAAAAGATCCATTTCAACTAAATTAGCTCATAAATGATCCATTTCAACAAAGTTAGCTCAAAAAGATCCATTTCAACTAAATTAGCTCATAAATGATCCATTTCAACAAAGTTAGCTCAAAAATGATCCATTTCAACTAAGTTAGCTCATAAATGATCCATTTGACCTAAGTGAGCTAAAAAACGATCCATTTCACCTTAGTTACCTCAAAAACGATCCATTTGACCTTAGTTAGCTCATAAACGACCCATTTCAACTTAGTTAGCTCATATATGATCCATTTCACGTAAGTTAGCCCATAAATGACATACTCTTCTTGTTCTAGTCTTCTTCTTGTTCTAGTCACCTATTTCTAACTTTCTTATTTTTCATTTTGCAGATTTCATTCACTTGACGAAAGCTTGCATAGATGGAGTGCTCCTTATCCCTTTCTCTATTTCTTTTGTATCGTTGAACTATGCATGTATCGTTGGATGAAACTATTGTAATATATATGGTTGGATGCCTCTATGTTGAACTTGCTATGTATGATGGAACTATGCATGGAACTATGTATGATGAAGTTATGTGTTGGATATCTTATATGTTTGCTATGTAATGGACTTGTGAAATATATCTATATATGTCATATATATTTGTGATGAAAATTGTTGGATTTAATAAAAACAGAAAAAGAGCCAATATGCAGGCTCTTTGCCGTCTGCCACCGACGGCAAAGGGCTCTTTGCCGTCTGCCGCGGACGGCAAAGAGGCCACATGGCATCCAGCTGTGCTTCCTGGGAGCTGACCCATTTGGTCAATTTGCCTACAGTGGCAGACGGCAAAGAGTAAAAGAGTTTGCCGTTAGCGGCGGACGGCAAAGGCCTGCCATGTGGTGACGTGTAGATGACATCATACGGCGGACGTCAAAGACACTAGAAAGTTTGCCGTCCGCTGGCGGACGGCAAAGGCACTAGAAAATATGCCGTCCGCTGGCGGACGGCAAAGGCCTGCCGTTAGCCACTTAACGGACTGAGAGCACAATTTTTGCCGTCCGCTCTCTTTGCCATCCGCGGCTGACGGCAAAGGGCCTTTGCCGTCAGCCGCCAGGAAGCAGACGGCAAAGTAGCTGTTTACCGTAGCCTACTTTGCCGGAGCCTTTTGCCGTCCGCCGTTCATGCCTTTGCCGTCCGCCGTGGCAGACGGCAAAATAGCTAATTCCTGTAGTGAGATCGCCATGGCCGCCTCGGTTCCTCCTTGGTTCCGGCGAACCTAGCCCCTCTCCTCTCCTCCAGAGCTGTCCACTAGTTTCCCCTCATCCCCGCGGCTCGCCTCAACCCTTTTCCCCTCGCCGGAAATCCCTCTGGCCGCGCCTCCCGGTGCTTGGCCGTCGCCGTTGCTCTCGGCCACCACCCCGGCCGAGTCCATCCGGAGCTCCTCCCCCTCTCCCGTCTCCACCACGGCACTCCCCACACCTCCGCCAGCCTCCCCATCTCCTCCGTTCGTCGCCAGAGTGCCCGCATCACCGGAGAACCCCATCTCCCGAAGCTCCTGGTGCCTCCCGTCGCCGCGACCTCCCCTCCTCTCCAGTCCTCCCTGGCACCGCTTTACCCTCTGAACGGGTGCGCCATGGCCTCCCTCACCCGCTGGTGGCCTCGGCTCGGCCTGAGATGGCCGGAGCCGGCCGGCCCCCTCGCCTGAGCGCCCCTGCCTGGCCTCGTTCCTCCTCTGTTCCTCGCGTGAGCGAACAGAGGGAGGAAGACGACGCCTTGCCAGCTGGCCAGGCGGGCCCCCCCTCCATCGGACCCCACCCGTAAGTGAGCCAGCACCTTATCCACTCAGATAAGTGGAAACGTTTTCTTGGAATGCGTTTTCGCTATGTGAAAGGTATTTCCTTCCTCTTTTATCCAAAATGTGTTTTCCCTTCAGGAAAGCGTATTCTCTTCTTCTGCGGCTGCAAATACGTTTCCCTTTTCAGAAAACGTATTCGGCCCGAAGGCACGTTCAGTTTTTCCACCAGGGGCCTGTTTGCTGAAAAAGTTTCACCAATAGGTCCCTGATCTTCAACTCCTCACAACTTTTCAACCGTAACACCGAGTGAGGTGATTCCAAAGCCCACTTCTTCGTCTCATCGAGCCCATTCTGTTGGTTTCATTTTCACTATGGTTTGACACTGTGAAAATGACCTTTTTGCCCTTGCATGTAAACAGCCCCTCCGAGAGAGAACTGTTTCTGGCAAATCTTTTCGCGGCTTCACCGCATTTCTTCCCGGTGCCTTCTTCACCCCCAGGCAAGCCACAATACCCACTTGCATGATATTCATGCAGTAGCCATGGTTTTCAACTTGAATATTTATTAAATGTTTGCTTGTTTAAAATATGGTTATCGTTGTTTCGGTAATGCTTCTAGGTTAGTGCTTACCTTCTTGCTATGTTGTTATGCACCTGGTTAGCATGCCCTGCTATTTGCTAGTATTCCTTTCATATGCTTACGCTTGCTAGTAGTACCTGTTGATGTTGGTGATGGTCTTCGGTGCACAACTGCCGTCTGTCCTGAGTACCGTTGTTATACATATTTCATTGCACCCTGTTGGTTAAATGCTTGCATTGTTGTTATGTTCTTGCATGATATTTATGGTTGATGCTAGTGGTCATGTTATGCTATGAGTAGTGTTGCACTTGTAATATTTATGCTCGTCATTATGACATGTTCAGTTGGAGATTATTCATAGTTGATATGATGGATAGTTATGTTGCATCCCATGCTTATGTTGATATCATTCTCATGCTTTGTATATGCATCATGTTATTTTATCATGGCTCAGCATATTGCATTCAAGTTTAACCGGATTAAATTGAACTTGAACAACTGTTGGCTGAGTCATGGTGCCACCATATTGAAACTGACCAGTGTAACCACGCTTACCTTATGGGGAGGTCCTAACTGGGTCTATTTTCGTGCCTCTCGCCGGTGCCTCCAACTAGGGAAGGTTATGGGCGTGCTTACCCTAATCAGGTAGGCGGACATAACCTTGTGTGCCCGTAGGTTGGATGATAAGCGCTTTTGTCCCTGTTTGGGATGGACCATGAGGGTGGTCGTTGTGTCTTTGGTAGACACGGGGCCACCCAGGACTAGCCCAATGGGGAGTGAGTCGGAGTGGCCGGGAGAGTGTCATGGCAGTAGATCGGTTTTGTCGGAACACCGTTGGTCCACCCGAAGTGGAGTGCGAGGCCATGGGTTCCGTAGTGTGGGTACAGTGTACTAACCTCTACAGAGTGTATATTAAATCTATCGATAGCCGCACCCGCGGATAAGGGCCCAGTTTGTGTCGGTCCCACCGTGAGTCAACAGTATTAATAATAACTTGATTAATGACAACCCCGGTTCGACGATGAGATAAGTTGGTTGTGATCGCCGTAAAGATCACCGTTTGAGACCAAGTGTTGGTCATGGTTGTGTTTGCCGGAATGATGACCGTGGTATCGAGGATACCGAGTTGTTGGATATTCGTGATATTGTGCGAGAATCATGGGTAAAGATCAAGCTCCTTGTGGTCATTTAATGATTACTACGGTATTGTTTATACAAGCTTGATTTGATCCTGAGATGATCGTATGATGTTCGAGGATGGTAAGTGATGCATGTGATGGTTACGAAGTAACCCGAGCAGAATAAAATAGTGCATAAAGTGTCATCATGTTGCATGCTAGTGTCGTCAGATTTATATGCTCATGCCATGCTCATATTGTTCCAGTTGTATCATGTTCATATCGTTGATGCCCTGTTATTTCTAATGAGCTCGTGATAATTCCTGCTTAACCTGTAATTGCCATGCTGTTGTTTGTCTTGAATGCTTCTGGTTAATTGTGAGCTTGCAAGTACATTCAATGTACTGACCTGGCGTGTCATGCCAGTTTGCAGGTCATGCCTGGATTGCTTGCTTGTTTTGTGTTGTTCCTCTGTTCGCAAGCTAGGATAAGCGTTCCAGCCAGAGTCCCTGCGGAGTGGAGTTCACCACCGTTGTCGTTGTTCCACTGCTAGAAGTTTTTCCGCTGCTTCGAGTTGTTCTACTGCTTGCATAGAGCAACTGAGGATGGCGTAGTGTCGCCGTGCCGATGTTATTCATTGTAATATCGGAGACCTTGTAATCATATTCGTGTAATAATAGAAAGCTGGTTTGTTCTATGCTACAGTGTCGTATCCCAGAAGACTTCTCCTCGATCTCTGGGCTGGAATACGGGGCATTCCGGTTTTCTCTGAGCCGGGGTGCCACAGGCTTGGTATCAGAGTAGATCTGGCTGTAGGATGCCCTAGCCCGCGCGAACATTAGAAAGCGGTAGTATGGACCCCAGTTGGTTTGTTGCACTTGATTGTTGCATTTGTTTGTCGCATAGCATGCATATAGATTGTTATTTTGTCACTGACGGTTAATCTTGTGAGTGTAGGTGGCATCGTTTTCGGTCCACCGCCTGCACCATCTTTCTTAGCATGCCTGCTCCTCGGTGTGATGTGACCACATCATCATCCATGCCCTCCATCTCGTCCCCTTGGCAACCCCTGCTGATCTTTGTTATCAGAAAAGGGCAATGCCAATAAACCCAGTCTTCCACTGTTATCTTGCCATGTCGTTTCATTCTTCGGATGGGTACGACTCCCTTCGTACGCTTGATGATGAGGTGGTCGTGACTTTCGTGTCTTGCTACTTGATCGTCAAGTCCGTTCTCACCTATGTATCCATCCAGATCCAGCCACTGTTCAGCCAGTGCTTGGTGTAGCTTCGGTTACGCCAACTCCTTCCACACATGGATATAATTTTCGTGCACACCGCCACAGCATATTAGACCGTAATACCAGAGTTTCTGCGCGATTTGTGTGCTTAGGTGTGCATGCATATTATGGTGTGAGTAGCAGTAATATGTGATGATTGCTTGATTAATTAAATTAGTACTATGCTTGTGTGCTTTTGTTTTAGTCGTTTCTTTTGTTTCTTTCTTTGGGCCTTCGGTGTTACAAAATTTTCCCCTATTAAAGTTGCTCGTCAGCCGACACCGGACCCAAAGAGTCAGCAAGAAATGCATATATTTGAAACTCAGCTAAATAGAATGGAATTGTCAGCAGACTGCAGTGAAATTGGAAATAGCTCGTCTGAATACAAAAGAAATCCTGGATGGAATGTCAGTATAAAGTTTGCATTAACATGCACTCCTCATAGCAGAAATGATCAAATCAGCAAGAAGATAAATTGTGTGCAAGGTTGACAAAATATTATCAAAGGTATGGCTCAGATACAAGTTTAATTTTTCGTTGAGGATGACTTTGGAACCCGATGTACCTGGAAGCAAGCAAAAATATGGCATGTACTCAGAAAGGAGGATAGTCCTGCAAAACCCCGTTTCATACAAGAAATCAATAGCAAAAATATTAAGATGGTTATATATGTGGAAATCAGTCCGCATATCACAATAAGAAGTTTCTGGTATAAGTAACCCAATCTTCCCTCGCAAGATACCCGAGAAGCTTCCCAGGCAAGATTCATCTATCTTCCTCAGTATGATACATGGATGATTTCCCGTACAGGGTACTCTGCCTTCTTCAGTAAGCAACCGCAAAAGCTTCTGGCATAAGGTACTGAGTCTTTCCCCAGCAAAGTCTTTAAGGGGGTAAGCTTCTGAAGCACGATACCCAGTCTTCTTCAGCAAGCTGTCCGATGAAAGTTTCGAGCACAAGCCAGCCAATCTTCCTCAGTAAGACATTGGTACAAGGTAGTACGCTGTGAATTGACAACATATGGCAATGAATCCCAAGAATCAGATCCGCAACATTTTGGTCAGAAGCAAGAATCAGTCAGAACTTGAGGGGAGTTGAAACTGCCATTTAAATGGGGTACCTTGTCAGAAAAATGAGGATAGGCTACGGTTGCCGAAAAATTGTGCCGACCGTACCTATGGTCATACAAAGAAGCAATATGACCCAGCTCTTTCAGCCAAGGATCCAGACCAAGAAAACAATAATGAAGGAGCAAGACCAGTGATGTGGGTATGAAAATTGTTGCAAGACCCGCGTGGTGCAGAACCACCGTCAGTCAAGTCTGCAGATATTATCCTACACGTCAAACTCTTATGCTAGCCACAACAGGCGACAATCAAATATTTGGTACGGATCCGATACTCAAGGCAGTGGAACCAGTTAAGATGATTCAGAAACTTGCGCGATAAGCCAGAATCTGTCAGGAAAGCGTTTATGATCCAACTCACTGTTTGGAACCCGAAGGACCTGCATTTAGTGGAGAAACCCAATGCAAGGAGTTAGAGCTTGGGTGTCCACTAGAAAAATCTGATCACCACTTCATGAAAGATTGTCAGTGCCGGATGACACACCCAGCAGAAATCACTCTTGGATTTGTGAGACCGACATATATTTCAATCGTGAGAATCCATCACAGTCAGTTAAGTCAGCAGATCTAAAAAGAAATTGGAGCCTGTATAAGCATGAACAAGTAAGGTAAGATCAGTCAGAATATGGATATATTAAAACAAACCACCCCAAGGCAAGTCAGATAAAAATTTAGTGGGAACAAAAATAACAAAAAGGATACCCGAGTTGGAAACGGTTTCCTTAAGTCAGTATATTCATACTTGTTCCCTGAGCAACCAAATCTCGAGGACGAGATTTCTTTAAGGGGTTAAGGTTTGTAACAGCCTGATTTTTGGTCCTTTCTTTTTATTTTGTTTTTCTGAGGTTTTTGCCTGAGATTTCCTTTTTCCGTGGCTATGTGGTCTGGAAACTGAAGAAGATGCCCACTTCTTTGTTTCCGGAGTGGCTTGTCATTCCCAAACCCTTCCCTAGACCCTGTCATTTTCATCCTAGCCCAAATCCCAATATTCTTTTCATTGGGAATATTCCTTTTCTATTAAAGGAATAACTCAAATTGCCCTAGGTTGTGAAGCAACCTTTATTTCCATCACTCCTAAAATTCCCAAATAATTATCATAAATTGTTTGGGTCATATCTTTCTCAAATATGACAAAATATTTCATTTGTCATGTTTATCATCATGCTCAAATAATTCATTTCCTATTCTGCCCTAAATGGCACATTGTGAAGCAAGTGCTATTTTACTTTTCCCAATTGACCTCAAACCCATTGGACGGCGCCGTTTCCTGTCCATATCTGTCACATCCTAGCTAGTTCATGCATTAGAGTGTTGCATCATGTCTACTTTTCACAGAAACTTGAAATGGGGATGCCAGAAACCCCCAGCACCCCCCCTGAACACAACTAGGGTTTACTAAAATCCTTTTCAATGAACCTGAAATGCCCTCCATAAATGTTCACCATCTTTGGTCCTGGCTAAAACCTCTGCCAAAAATGGTTTCATATTTTTGGAGGCTATTCTGGATTTCTCATCAAGCCATAAGTATTTGCATTTGGGCAATTTAAATCCTATAAATATTTTAAAATGCCCAAATAATCTTGAAGGTATTTTTAGGATGTTGAGAATAATTTCAAAGGTGCCTCTGAATATTTCCAGGATTATCCTAAATGAAATATTATTTCTACTATTTCAAAACACATAACAGAAATAAATAAAAAGAGAAAACAGAAAGCAGAGAAGGACTTACCTGGCAGCCCACCTGGCGGCCCAGCACTGTGCTGGCCCATGGCCAGTCAGCTGCTTGCTCTCGCCAGAGCAGGCAGAGAGGTGACGCCGGCGTGCGCGAGCTCGCCACGGCGCCACCTGCTTGCCACCTCGCCCGTGGACGAGCTGGATGACCTCCACGACGCGCCCCCGAGCCCCTGGACACCCCCTTTCTCCCCCATCGCCTCTCCCTCGCCTTCCTCCACCATGGCCGACGCAGCCGCTGCCACCTCGCCGGAGTAGCCGTAGCCACCATCGTCCTCGCGCCGCCCCACCGTGTCCAGCAGCTCCGCCGTCGCCTTCTCCTTCGAGCAGGTCGAGCCCCGAGTGCTCGCTTGCCCCAAAGCCACTGCTTCGACCTCGCCTTCGCCGCCCACCGCCGAAGATCCCCTCCGCCGTCACCACCGTAGCAGTTCGCCCCCGGCCTCGCCGTCCGCTCCGTCGCAACCACCGTGAGCCTGGCCACCTTCCCATCCTCTCATTTCTCCCTCTCGAGCTTCGTAGCCACTGCACATAGCTCACCCGCATGCGTCGCCGCCGAGCTCATCGCCGACGAGGCTCCGGCCATCCAACGGTCGCACCACCATGGCTGTTAGCTCCACTGCATCGCCAGGAGCCCGTAGCACCATCGCACGCCCCTCGCCGTGCTCTCTAGCGACGGGTTCGACTACACACATACCCCGGCAGCCGCACGGCTCGTCGCCGGCGTCGATTCCGGCGACCCCGAGCTCCACCACCACCACCAGTCGACGCGGCTTGCCCCCAGCTACACGTAGATGCTCTCCGCCGCACATTTGGTCGCCGGAGAACGGATCCCGCACACCACCGCCGCGTCTGGACGTTGCCGGCGGCTAAACGCCGGCGAGTCAGCGTGGTTTGACCACGGGTTGACCCCCCCAGAGTCACTGACAAGTGGGGCCCGCCTGCTAATTAACCTGGGTTAGGTTTAAGTTAATTCTAATTAGCTAATTACCTAGCAGTGACACTGACACAGGGGACCCACACGTCAGGTTTGACCTGGACGACCCCGTTGACCGCTGACGTCATCATGACACACTGCTGACGCAATAAGTAACTTAATTACTGGAATTATTCTTATACAGGAAATTCCAGAAATTATCACAAACTTCAAAAAATCATAGAAAATAATCTATAGCTCAGAATGAAAAGATTTATATATGAAAAATGATCAGAAAAATCCATTCTATCCATCTGTACTGGTTTCATGCATGTTTAAGCAAGTTAACCTACTGTTTAATGTAGAACAAGATAAAGCACTAAAAGGGGCCACATATGAACTTGGAATTTGAATCTTTGATTCAAAATAGTCCAAACCCATCTGGTCTTAGTTGCGTTAGCCCAATACATCCATTTTGCCATGTCTCATGCATGCATCATATTGTTGCACTTGCTTGGTGTTGATTGTGCTTCGATGTGTTCATTGTGGTAGGTTCTGCCTCCGAGGATATTCACGAGTATCCAACTGAAGGGCAGTATCCCACCACCACTCCGTCAGGCAAGCAACCCGTTGATCATTTCGATACAAACCCATCTTCTCGCTCCTGCTCTCATTTACTGCATTAAGACAACGCGATTCAAACTGCTGTGTGTTGCGGTAGTTGAACCCACTTTCCTTTGCATGACCTGTCATTGCCACAGTAACTAGATGAAACCCACTAGCATGTGTAGGAGTTGATTGAGCCATGTTGTGTTCCTACAATGCTATGCTTGCTACGCTTAGAGTCGTGTCAGGTCTGGCTCATCAGGGTGATGAACTAGAGTGAAAGCGTGTGTCGGTAATGAGAGTGAGGTGTTGAATACGATTTGGTAAAGGTATCGATGGGAGGCCATGTAGGAGTACATGGTGGGTTGTTTCATTGAGACCGTCCCTAAGAACTGAGATCTGTATGCATGATTTAAGATTCAGCTACTACCACGCATTGGGCCCGAAACCAATGGACCCCCTCGGCTTCTTAATCACCCTTGTCCTCTGTCCAGGAGTTGCACGTAGTTTCTGGTGTTTGTAGTAAGCTGGAGGCCGTGGACAGCGCTGACCAAGGGGTGGGCTGTGATGCGGTAGGCTCATGGCACGGTGTACCGAGTCGCCCGTTTGGTGTCCGGGAACCCTACACACATCATTTGGGGCCGTATGTGGAAACCTCGGCCGGACTCCCTGCGGATGGAACCTAAATAGGCGATAAACCTGGACTAGAGACTTGAGTGTTTAGGTAGGCTATGGCCGACACCCACGTTGGGCTTCCGCTTGAAGGTTGCCGAGTACACATCGTGCAACGACGATAAGTGGTGAGAGCGTGTGTGACGAAGTACACCCCTGCAGGGTATGAAACTATTCGAATAGCCGCGTCCGCAGTAAAGGACTACTTGGTCGCTTATGCAGTTCATAGACAAGTAAATGGATACTATTAAAAGCCTCAAGATAAGTGTGAGTACCGCGGATGGCTCTCTCGTGGGATGACGAGGGAGGATCCACGGTGGAGTATTGAGATGGTGATTAGTGGACTCGTGTGCGAAAACTATTTCACAAGTGGTGTCTCGTAGGATAGCTTAGCCAAGAGTCAAAGCTGGCTTGCCGCAATAACTCCACTACCTTCTTGAGAATGAACATGTATAGTAGGATCTGTTGTAAGACTTGCTGAGTACCTTTGTACTCATGTTGCTTCAATTACTGTTTTCAGACGACAACACCGCCCCTTCTGATGGGTTCTATGTAGAACTCGACGACGACGAGTGACTTGCCACCCAGGTGGTGATCTAGGCTTGTGAAGGGCCTACGTAGATAGACAGGCTTCGTCAAGCCTTCTTTCTTTCTAGTGTCTGTACCCAGACAAGTTGCTTCCGCATGTGTTTGTATGATTGTATGACTTGAGTGTCGGGTCATGTGACCCCTATCTGTATGAACAAGTTATGTAAGGCTCTCTGGAGCCCTTTAAATAAAGTACTTTGAGTTGTAGAGTTTTGTTGTGATGCCATGTTGTATTTGCACATATCGAGCATATTGTGTGTATGATTGAAATGCTTGGTATGTGTGGGATCCGACAATCTAGTTGTTTATCCTTGGCAGCCTCTCTTATGGGGAAATGTAGTCTAGTGCCACCTTGAGCCATAGTAGTCCGCTACAGCCCGGTTCACCGGAGTCCTGCTAGCCCAGCACTACTGCTCTGGACACTTGACTGGCCGGCATGTGATTCATATCGTTCCTGTGTCTGTCCCTTCGGGGAAATGTCACGCGGTGACATCCGGAGTCCTGCCTAGCCTGCTACAGCCCGGGTTCCCGGAGTCCCGTTAGCCCAGTGCTACAGCCCGGATTCACACGCTGCTGACCGACACGTTCGATGTTGATTCATGTATGCCTGTCCCCATACGTTAGTGCCGCTTTGGGTTCACGACTAGCCATGTCGGCCCGGGTTCTCTGTCATATGGATGCTAGCGACATTGTCATATACGTGAGCCAAAAGGCGCAAACGGTCCCGGGCCATGGTAAGGCGACACCCGTGAGAGTACCGTGCGTGAGGCCGCAATGTGATATGAGGTGTTACAGGCTAGATTAGTGTGACTTAGAATCGGGGTCCTGACAGCGTTGGCATCAGAGCCGGACTGCCTGTAGGTGCGTTAAGCCAAACTGGTCGATGTCGAGTCTAGAAATGCTTTAGTTATATGTAGGGGAATTGATTGTGGGAGGGAACGTAAGGTGCTTTTACTCCTTTACCTCATGCCCTCTGATCTAAGTCATTCTCTTCTCATTCTACGTGGGTTAAGGACTAGGCTCTCTCCTCTCTATCAGGTTCACGTGTTACTAATCCGTAGTAACTTATAGGATTGTTGGTTCCATGCTTCGGTTCAGTTTCTACTACCTTTAGTATGTTGTCAGTTGAACTAGAACCTTGATATGATGTTGTTGAGTGGTATTGCAAACTGTTGCGAATGTCTCAAATCTTTTTCCGAGCATTTACTGCCGTTATACTGTCCGAATTCTCCTAGAAATACTAATGCCTTGCATTATTCCGTGCTTTCAGATGGCCACCCGTTCCCAGAATCAAGTGGTCTGTCTGACCCGGTGCCTCGGCGTACCTGGTCACACGACCATGCTGGTCCGAGTGATGGTTGAGACAGGCTATCGTTGGTATCCCGAGTATACCGTCGATGAGCAGTTTCGAGACTTCAATCAAAGCCAATATTTTTGCACAGTCAGGATTTACCCATCCTATCCTTGAGCCACTGAACCCCTCCATTGCTCTTATGGACTTGGGGTTACCATCGAGATGTCCGTGCAGGATGCAGCTTACTCGATGATGACTATCATGCAAGCCAGAACTGCCTTGCTTCAGAACACTGACTTCCGCTATATGCCAGCATCACTCCCTGGGGCACAGGGGTATTATCAGGCTACCTACTGTGATCCTACCCATGAGGATTCACTACTCCACACCACCACCGAGATGCTTGAGGACAAGGACCGTGAGAATCGTGCCCTGCGAATGGAGCTCTTTAATGCCCGTGCCTTCTCAATGGGCCACTCTGACACGGTTTGCACCTGCCGTGCAGGCCGGGTATATGGACATGAGGGACTTGTACCCCGTGCGGTCTGGTCTGCCAGAATGTATGGAATGGCGTGATGTAGGAGGCATCACCCCTCCTCGTGGACCCCGTCTGCCACCGTTTGTTGGACCAAGGCCACACCCGAGTCCTTATGGACCGCAAGCTCCACAGGACCGACTGTTTCCAGATGATCATGTGCAGCTCCCAGGACATGGTGGTGACTTCTATGAAGATTACTACGGAGACGTCTGAGTTGGTAGTAGTTCCACTAGTATTGTAACAGTTGTATTCCCCACAGTCCTGCGTGTCTTGTGGGATACGACTTGGTGTGTATCATGTTCCGGAGGTGTAGAAAAATAATGTATAGGAGCTTGGAATGCCTCTGATGAGATGTATCGTCTTTTCATCATAGCTGTACTCTAGCCTGGGCTTGTACTAAACTATGTATGGTGTGTATGACCGTTGGTATATACATGTCAGCTTCTATATTACCATGTCATATTGATGATCGTCTCCGCATTCCGTGTTATCCATTACATTCCGCATTTCCCTGCCAAGATTTAGCCATCCTTGTCTAAACCGTTGTTTTGTTTCTCCTAGGATGGTTAACACCCGCAACAACCCTGCTGTCCAGGCGCAGGGTGAAGCCAATGCAGCTAGGGGGAGAATCTGCCTCAACCGCCTTCCCTGGCCGAAGTCATGCTGGAGGCAGAAAGAAACAAGCGTGAGACTAACCGCTTGCTAGAGCGAATTGAGCAGAATACTGCACGTCATCAGAGGAACGACTTGGTGTCCATCAATGACTTTATCAAGTTGTACCCACCGAAGTTTAACCATTCCGTCGAGCCCCTCGATGCGGATGATTGGCTTCGCAGCATCACCCATAAGCTACGTTCTGCCAACGTAGCCGAAGCTGATAAGGTTACCTACGCTGCCTATCACCTCGAAGGCCCTGCTAGCCTTTGGTGGGAAAACTTCGAGGCTATGCGCCCAGCCGGCCAGATCACTACTTGGGCTGAATTCAGTGAGGCTTCCCGTGAGCATCATATTCCGGAGGGTCTCATAGATCGTAAGCGGGAAGAATTCTGCAACTTCACCCAAGGTAGACTGACCGTGGATGCATACAGCCGTGAGTTTGGAAATCTAGCACGCTATGCTCCTGAAGAGGTATCCACCGACGCCAAGAAGCAGGCAAGGTTCCGCAAGGGACTTAGCCCCGAGCTTCGCCGTGATCTTCGTCTGCACGAGTGCACCTCTTTCCAGAAATTGGTCAACAAGGCCATCAGTGCTGAGACAGGACAGACTGACTATGACGCTACACGCAAGCACCCTCGCGATTTTGGTTCCTCATCCGGCTCCGGATCTCAGAAGCGCTGGGTCTGGATTCCAAACACTGCTCTGCCACCTAGGTTCACTCCGAGGCCATCCTTCGAGGCGCCTCGCCCCAACCAGCAGTATGCACCGCCCAAGGTCTATGGTGGCCCTGCTGCTAATGCTGCTCCACGCCCCAATGTTGTGACGTGTTTCAAGTGTGGAGAAACGGGTCACTATTTGCGCGAGTGCCCCCGCAACAACCCCAATCAACCTGGACAGTCCGTTGGCCGTGGTAAGCCAGCAGGAAAGACTTACTATGCCAAGCCAGCCGCCACTGCACGTGGCCATGTCAACTATGTTTCAGCTGGAGAAACTCATGAGGATCCCAACGTCGTCCTTGGTACGCTCCTTGTTAATTGCCATCCGGCAACTGTTCTTTTCGATACTGGAGCATCTCATTCATTTATCTCTGAGAGCTATGCTCGATTGCACAACACCACATTTTGTGACATGCCCACCTCCATGGTAATTCAAAGCCCTGGTTCTAAGTGGCAAACCTCTAGGATAAGCCATGGAAATGAAATTCTTGTCGACAAATTGGTCTTCCTTGCATCACTAATAGCTCTCAAGTCCTCGGACATAAACATCATCTTGGGTATGGACTGGATGTCAGCTCATTATGCTAAGATTGATTGCTCTACTAGAACTGTTCAACTCACCCATCCGTCAGGCAAGACTGTCAATGTTCTGACCCGAGTATCTAAGCATCAGCTTTACTCATTAAATGCCAACCCTCTTACAGACCTTGAAGATGTTCCGGTAGTCCGTGACTTCCCGGATGTCTTCCCAGAAGAACTGCCAGGTATTCCACCTGACAGGGATGTCGAGTTCGTGATAGACCTTGTTCCAGGAACCGTCCCAATCTCTAGAAGACCTTATAAGATGGCACCCCTAGAGCTAGCCGAGCTTAAGAAACAACTCGATGAGTCCTTGAAAAAGGGTTTCATCCGTCCTAGTTCTTCTCCGTGGGCTTTCCCCGTCCTCTTCGTCAAGAAGAAGGATGGTACGGATCGGATGGTTGTAGATTACCGACCTGTCAACCTAGTCACTATCAAGAACAAGTATCCGCTCCCCAGGATCAACGACCTGTACGATCAGCTCGCTGGATCCTCAGTCTTCTCTAAAATGGATTTGAGGTTGGGCTACCACCAAATCAAAATCAAGAACGGGGACATTCCTAAAACGGCCTTTATTACTCGTTATGGCCAATACGAGTATACCGTCATGTCCTTCGGCTTAACCAATGCTCCAGCCACCTTCTCTCGGTTAATGAACTCAATCTTCATGGAGTATTTGGATAAATTTGTCGTGGTATACCTCGATGATATACTCATCTACTCCAAGAATGAGGAAGAACATGCCGAGCATTTAAGGCTAGTATTGACGAAACTTCGAGATCATCGCCTTTATGCTAAATTCTCTAAGTGTGAATTCTGGTTGCCAGAAGTGACCTATCTAGGCCATGTAATCTCTGGTAAGGGTATTGCTGTCAATACCGAGCGAGTTCAAGCCATCCTTGACTGGACTCCACCTGAATCGGTCAAGCAAGTTCGGAGTTTCCTTGGCTTAGCGAGCTACTGTCGCCGCTTCGTCGAGAATTTCTCCAAGGTTGCTAAACCTCTAACCGAACTCCTCAAGAAAGATAAAAAGTTCGAGTGGACCCCACAGTGCGAGTTCAGCTTTCAGGAACTGAAAAGACGCCTGACATCTGCCCCCGTACTCATACCACCAGATTTTTCGAAGGACTTTGTTATCTATTGCGACGCCTCGCGACAAGGACTAGGTTGCATACTCATGCAAGATCGTCACGTGATTGCCTACGCTTCCCGACAGTTGCGTCCACATGAGGATAATTATCCCACACATGATCTAGAGCTTGCAGCCGTAGTCCATGCACTCAAAACATGGCGACATTACCTTCTCGGTAATCGTTGCGAGATTTTCACCGATCACCAAAGTCTGAAATACATCTTCACCCAACCGGATTTGAATCTCAGGCAAAGACGTTGGGTCGAGTTGATCACAGATTATGACTTAGGAATAACTTACACCCCGGGCAAAGCCAACGTCATGGCTGATGCGCTAAGCCGTAAATCTTACTGTAACAACTTGATGATACAACAAAGTCAACCACTTCTCCACGAGGAATTCTGCAAGCTTAATCTTCACATTGTTCCTCGAGGGTTCCTATCCACTCTGGTGGCGAAACCTACCCTTACGGATCAAATCATCAAAGCTCAGAAGGTAGATCCGGGAATCTCCCGTATTAAGAGAAACATCAAGAAAGGAGTTGCGGATTGTTTCTCCGTTGATGACCAAGGTGCTGTGTTCTTTGGAGACCGCCTAGTGGTTCCCAAGGTACGCAACCTGAGGCAATTGATCCTTAAGGAAGCTCATGAATCTCCTCTCACCATCATCCCAGTAGTACTAAAATGTATCAAGATCTACGCCAGAGGTTTTGGTGGACTAGGATGAAGAGAGAAATTGCTCAATACATTGCTAATTGCGACGTCTGCCGTCGTGTTAAAGCAGAGCATCAACGGCCTGCTGGCACCCTTCAGCCTTTGGCTATTCCTGAATGGAAATGGGATAAAATCGGTATGGATTTCATTACCGGGTTTCCCAGGACCAAGAGAGGGAATAATGCTATCTTCGTGGTTGTCGATCGTCTTTCCAAAGTAGCCCACTTCCTACCTGTTCGTGAGAGTATAACCGCGAGCCAGCTAGCTGACTTGTACATCTCCCGAATAGTGTCTCTTCATGGTGTTCCATTGGAAATTAACTCAGACCGAGGAAGTCTCTTCACCTCTCGATTTTGGGAAAGTTTCCAGAATGCTATGGGAACTCGTCTCTCCTTTAGCACCGCTTTCCACCCTCAATCAAGTGGTCAAGTAGAACGAGTTAATCAAATTCTGGAGGATATGCCCCGAGCTTCTGTCATCTCTTTCGGCATGGATTGGGAGAAATGCCTTCCATTCGCCGAGTTCGCTTATAACAATAGTTATCAAGCTAGCTTGGGCAAAGCTCCTTTCGAGGTTCTCTATGGACGAAAATGTCGAACGCCTCTTAACTGGTCAGAAACCGGGGAAAGACAACTCTTTGGCCTGGATATGATTCAGGAAGCAGAAGAGCAGGTTCGCATTATTCGTGAGAAATTGAAAACAGCCCAATCTCACCAAAAGAGCCATTATGATCGCAAACATAAGGCTATGACTTTTGAGGTTGACGAGAAGGCTTACCTTCAGGTGACTCCTTTAAAGGGAACCCATCGATTCGGTATCAAAGGCAAATTGGCTCCTCGTTACATTGGACCCTTTCGCATTCTTGCCAAGCGAGGAGAAGTTGCCTACCAATTGGAACTACCTCCACATCTTTCCAAGGTTCATGACGTCTTCCACGTTTCTCAACTCAGGCGTTGCTTCTCGGATCCTATCCGTGGAGTGGACCACGAAACGCTTGATCTCCAAGATAATCTCACATACCGGGAATATCCCGTTCGAATCCTTGATCAAGCCGAGCATACCACTCGACGCCAAAACATCAAGTTTCTCAAGGTTCAATGGTCACACAATTCCGAGAAAGAAGCTACTTGGGAAAGGGAGGATCGTATTCGACTTGAGTACCCCACCTTCTTCCCAACGGATCCTAAATCTCGGGACGAGATTCTTTTGAGTGGGGGTGAGTTGTCACATCCTAGCTAGTTCATGCATTAGAGTGTTGCATCATGTCTAGTTTTCACAGAAACTTGAAATGGGGATGCCAGAAACCCCCAGCACCCCCCCTGAACACAACTAGGGTTTACTAAAATCCTTTTCAATGAACCTGAAATGCCCTCCATAAATGTTCACCATCTTTGGTCCTGGCTAAAACCTCTGCCAAAAATGGTTTCATATTTTTGGAGGCTATTCTGGATTTTTCATCAAGCCATAAGTATTTGCATTTGGGCAATTTAAATCCTATAAATATTTTGAAATGCCCAAATAATCTTGAAGGTATTTTTAGGCTGTTGAGAATAATTTCAAAGGTGCCTCTGAATATTTCCAGGATTTTCCTAAATGAAATAGTATTTCTACTATTTCAAAACACAGAACAGAAATAAATAAAAAGAGAAAACAGAAAGCAGAGAAGGACTTACCTGGCAGCCCACCTGGCGGCCCAGCACTGTGCTGGCCCATGGCCAGTCAGCTGCTTGCTCTCGCCAGAGCAGGCAGAGAGGTGACGCCGGCGTGCGCGAGCTCGCCACAGCGCCACCTGCTTGCCGCCTCGCCCGTGGACGAGCTGGACGACCTCCACGACGCGCCCCCGAGCCCCTGGACACCCCCTTTCTCCCCCATCGCCTCTCCCTCGCCTTCCTCCACCATGGCCGACGCAGCCGCTGCCACCTCGCTGGAGTAGCCGTAGCCACCGTCGTCCTCGCGCCGCCCCACCATGTCCAGCAGCTCCGCCGTCGCCTTCTCCTTCGAGCAGGTCGAGCCCCGAGCGCTCGCTTGCCCCGAAGCCACTGCTTCGACCTCGCCTTCGCCGCCCACCGCCGGAGATCCCCTCCGCCGTCACCACCGCAGCAGTTCGCCCCCGGCCTCGCCGTCTGCTCCGTCGCAACCACCGTGAGCCTGGCCACCTTCCCATCCTCTCCTTTCTCCCTCTTGAGCTCCGTAGCCACTGCACGTAGCTCACCCGCACGCGTCACCGCCGAGCTCGTCGCCGATGAGGCTCCGGCCATCCAACGGTCGCACCACCATGGCTGTTAGCTCCACTGCATCGCCAGGAGCCCGTAGCACCATTGCTCGCCCCTCGCCGTGCTCTCTAGCGGCGGGTTCGACTACACCCGTACCCCGGCAGCCGCACGGCTCGTCGCCGGCATCGATTCCGGCGACCCCGAGCTCCACCACCACCACCAGTCTACGCGGCTTGCCCCCAGCTACACGTAGGTGCTCTCCGCCGCCCATTTTGTCGCCGGAGCATGGATCCCGCACACCACCGCCGCGTCTGGACGTCGCCGGCGGCTAAACGCCGGCGAGTCAGTGTGGTTTGACCACGGGTTGACCCCCCCAGAGTCACTGACAAGTGGGGCCCGCCTGCTAATTAACCTGGGTTAGGTTTAAGTTAATTCTAATTAGCTAATTACCTAGCAGTGACACTGACACAGGGGACCCACACGTCAGGTTTGACCTGGACGACCCCGTTGACCGCTGACGTCATCATGACACACTGCTGACGCAATAAGTAACTTAATCACTGGTATTATTCTTATACAGGAAATTCCAGAAATTATCACAAACTTCAAAAAATCATAGAAAATAATCTATAGCTCAGAATGAAAAGATTTATATATGAAAAATGATCAGAAAAATCCATTCTATCCATCTGTACTGGTTTCATGCATGTTTAAGCAAGTTAACCTACTGTTTAATGTAGAACAAGATAAAGCACTAAAAGGGGCCACATATGAACTTGGAATTTGAATCTTTGATTCAAAATAGTCCAAACCCATCTGGTCTTAGTTGCGTTAGCCCAATACATCCATTTTGCCATGTCTCATGCATGCATCATATTGTTGCACTTGCTTGGTGTTGATTGTGCTTCGATGTGTTCATTGTGGTAGGTTCTGCCTCCGAGGATATTCACGAGTATCCAACTGAAGGGCAGTATCCCACCACCACTCCGTCAGGCAAGCAACCCGTTGATCATTTCGATACAAACCCATCTTCTCGCTCCTGCTCTCATTTACTGCATTAAGACAACGCGATTCAAACTGCTGTGTGTTGCGGTAGTTGAACCCACTTTCCTTTGCATGACCTGTCATTGCCACAGTAACTAGATGAAACCCACTAGCATGTGTAGGAGTTGACTGAGCCATGTTGTGTTCCTACAATGCTATGCTTGCTACGCTTAGAGTCGTGTCAGGTCTGGCTCATCAGGGTGATGAACTAGAGTGAAAGCGTGTGTCGGTAATGAGAGTGAGGTGTTGAATACGATTTGGTAAAGGTATCGATGGGAGGCCATGTAGGAGTACATGGTGGGTTGTTTCACTGAGACCGTCCCTAAGAACTGAGATCTGTATGCGTGATTTAAGATTCAGCTACTACCACGCATTGGGCCCGAAACCAATGGACCCCCTCGGCTTCTTAATCACCCTTGTCCTCTGTCCAGGAGTTGCACGTAGTTTCTGGTGTTTGTAGTAAGCTGGAGGCCGTGGACAGTGCTGACCAAGGGGTGGGCTGTGATGCGGTAGGCTCATGGCACGGTGTACCGAGTCACCCGTTTGGTGTCCGGGAACCCTGCACACATCGTTTGGGGCCGTATGTGGAAACCTCGGCCGGACTCCCTGCGGATGGAACCTAAATAGGCGATAAACCTGGACTAGAGACTTGAGTGTTTAGGTAGGCTGTGGCCGACACCCACGTTGGGCTTCCGCTTGAAGGTTGCCGAGTACACGTCGTGCAGCGACGATAAGTGGTGAGAGCGTGTGTGACGACGTACACCCCTGCAGGGTATGAAACTATTCGAATAGCCGCGTCCGCGGTAAAGGACTACTTGGTCGCTTATGCAGTTCATAGACAATTAAATGGATACTATTAAAAGCCTCAAGATAAGTGTGAGTACCGCGGATGGCTCTCTCGTGGGATGACGAGGGAGGATCCATGGTGGAGTATTGAGATGGTGATTAGTGGACTCGTGTGCGAAAACTATTTCACAACTGGTGTCTCGTAGGATAGCTTAGCCAAGAGTCAAAGCTGGCTTGCCGCAATAACTCCACTACCTTCTTGAGAATGAACATGTATAGTAGGATCTGTTGTAAGACTTGCTGAGTACCTTTGTACTCATGTTGCTTCAATTACTGTTTTCAGACGACAACACCGCCCCTTCTGATGGGTTCTATGTAGAACTTGACGACGACGAGTGACTTGCCACCTAGGTGGTGATCTAGGCTTGTGAAGGGCCTACATAGATAGACAGGCTTCGTCAAGCCTTCTTTTTTCTAGTGTCTGTACCCAGACAAGTTGCTTCCGCATGTGTTTGTATGATTGTATGACTTGAGTGTCGGGTCATGTGACCCCTATCTGTATGAACAAGTTATGTAAGGCTCTCTGGAGCCCTTTAAATAAAGTACTTTGAGTTGTAGAGTTTTGTTGTGATGCCATGTTGTATTTGCACATATTGAGCATATTGTGTGTATGATTGAAATGCTTGGTATGTGTGGGATCCGACAATCTAGTCATACAATGTAGTCTAGTGCCACCTTGAGCCATAGTAGTCCGCTACAGCCCGGTTCACCGGAGTCCTGCTAGCCCAGCACTACTGCTCTGGACACTTTGACTGGCCGGCATGTGATTCATATCGTTCCTGTGTCTGTCCCTTCGGGGAAATGTCACGCGGTGACATCCGGAGTCCTGCCTAGCCTGCTACAGCCCGGGTTCCCGGAGTCCTGTTAGCCCAGTGCTACAGCCCGGATTCACACGCTGCTGACCGACACGTTCGATGTGGATTCAAGTATGCCTGTCCCCATACGTTAGTGCCGCTTTGGGTTCACGACTAGCCATGTCGGCCCAGGTTCTCTGTCATATGGATGCTAGCGACATTGTCATATACGTGAGCCAAAAGGCGCAAACGGTCCCGGGCCATGGTAAGGCGACACCCGTGGGAGTACCGTGCGTGAGGCCGCAATGTGATATGAGGTGTTACAGGCTAGATCGGTGTGACTTAGAATTGGGGTCCTGACAATATCATTGCCACATGCCAAAATGCAACCTCATTTGCCTAGTAATTATTTAATTATGATTTTCCAAAGTTTCTATACAGGAAGAAGCTTTGTGAAGGAGGTGCAATCTAGGCATATCCAAATGAGTTGCCATTTTGCATGATCCCTCATGTCATCATATCATAGCCCTCCACCAAAGTAGAGCTCATTTCATGCCTCCATGTGAGCTCATCTTCAATTCTTTGATTCTGTCCAAAATTTCAGTTTGTGAAGCAAGTATATTTTATCTTGCTCCAATATGGCTGCAATTTTTCTAGGCCTTCTATTATCCATATAACTTACCTCCACCCATTTTGGGCATGGTTCATCAAGCCATTATTACTCTAGAATTTTTGCAAGTTTCTGTCCAGAATGAAGCTTTGTGAAGCAAGTGCCACTTTGGTATTTCCAAATGGCATGAAATCTTTACAGCAGCTTCATATCATCATATAACCCCTCTCTGCCAAACTTCAGCTCACAGAGATCAAGTATGTGAGTGCATCATCCAAATCCCCAATTCTGGCCTGTATTGCACTTTCTACTAGAACCACCATCTAAACTCCTCCTCTTAGTCTGATTTTTGGTGATCAAAATCACCTTAGTGTGTGATCATCGCTAGACAAACTAGTTACCACGTTACCTAGCTGGTTTAACCACAGCAAGTTACAAACACCTTCTTACTGATTTACTTTTGGAGCTAAGTGCAAATCTCTTCTTTGCCCCTGGACTGATTTATTTCTTCAGTTGGACTAAGGACACCAAGGTACATCTACTGGACATGGTCGGCCATGCCAAAGAGCGCCGCTTGCGCCAGTGCGCGTGGTGATCACGCTTGCGTCATGGCTGAACGCGTGCTCTGGCTTGTTCCGGCCACTGTTCTCGTCTCCTCCCTCCTCGTCTCGACCTCCATTCGTGTCCTAGAGCTCGCCCGTGCTCGACTGCATTGCCCTGCATCGCTGCTTCGTCGTGGTTCGCCATCAAAGCACCGCTAAGAGCAGTGCCCGTGCCATGCCCAGCCTCTGACCTCCATTAGAGCACTGCTCGAGCTTGCTAGCGATGCTCCAGGGCCTTCCCTGGGCCTATATATAGGACCCTCGACCCCTCCCGCAGCTCATTCACTCCTCCCTCGCCTCTCTAGTCCACCGGAGCCCTCGACCCCCTCTTCTTTTCGCCGGAGATCGCCATGGCCGCCTCGGTTCCTCCTTGGTTCCGGCGAACCTAGCCCCTCTCCTCTCCTCCAGAGTTGTCCACTAGTTTCCCCTCATCCCCGCGGCTCGCCCCAACCCTTTTCCCCTCGCCGGAAAGCCCTCTGGCCGCGCCTCCCGGTGCTTGGCCGTTACCGTTGCTCTCGGCCACCACCCCGACCGAGTCCATCCGGAGCTCCTCCCCCTCTCCCGTCTCCACAACGGCACTCCCCACACCTCCGCCAGCCTCCCCATCTCCTCCGTTCGTCGCCAGAGTGCCCACACCACCGGAGAACCCCGTCTCCCGAAGCTCCTGGCGCCTCCCGTCCCCGCGACCTCCCCTCCTCTCCAGTCCTCCCCGGTGTCGCCTTACCCTCTGAACGGGTGCGCCATGGCCTCCCTCACCCGCTGGTGGCCTCAGCTCGGCCTGAGATGGCCAGAGCCGGCCGGCCCCCTCGCCTGAGCGCCCCTGCCTGGCCTCGTTCCTCCTCTATTCCTCGCGTGAGCGAACAGAGGGAGGAAGACGACGCCTTGCCAGCTGGCCAGGCGGGCCCCCCCTCTCCATTGGACCCCATCCGTAAGTGAGCCAGCACCTTATCCACTCGGATAAGTGGAAACGTTTTCTTGGAATGCGTTTTCGCTATGTGAAAGCGTATTTCCTTCCTCTTTTATCCAAAACGCGTTTTCCCTTCAGGAAAGCGTATTCTCTTCTTCTGCGGCTGAAAATACGTTTCCCTTTTCAGAAAACGTATTCGGCCTGAAGGCACGTTCAGTTTTTCCACCAGGGTCCTGTTTGCTGAAAAAGTTTCACCAATAGGTCCCTGATCTTCAACTCCTCACAACTTTTCAACCGTAACACCGAATGAGGTGATTCCAAAGCCCACTTCTTCGTCTCGTCGAGCCCATTCTGTTGGTTTCATTTTCACTATGGTTTGACACTGTGAAAATGACCTTTTTGCCCTTGCACGTAAACAGCCCCTCCGAGAGAGAACTGTTTCTGGCAAATCTTTTCGCGGCTTCACCGCATTTCTTCCCGTGCCTTCTTCACCCCCAGGCAAGCCACAATACCCACTTGCATGATAGTCATGCAGTAGCCATGGTTTTCAACTTGAATATTTATTAAATGTTTGCTTGTTTAAAATATGGTTATCGTTGTTTCGGTAATGCTTCTAGGTTAGTGCTTACCTTCTTGCTATGTTGTTATGCACCTGGTTAGCATGCCCTGCTAGTTGCTAGTATTCCTTTCATATGCTTATGCTTGCTAGTAGTACCTGTTGACGTTGGTGATGGTCTTCGGTGCATAACTGCCGTCTGTCCTGAGTACCGTTGTTATACATATTTCATTGCACCCCGTTGGTTAAATGCTTGCATTGTTGTTATGTTCTTGCATGATATTTATGGTTGATGCTAGTGGCCATGTTATGCTATGAGTAGTGTTGCACTTGTAATATTTATGCTCGTCATTATGACATGTTCAGTTGGAGATTATTCATAGTTGATATGGTGGATAGTTATGTTGCATCCCGTGCTTATGTTGATATCATTCTCATGCTTTGTATATGCATCATGTTATTTTATCATGGCTTAGCATATTGCATTCAAGTTTAACCGGATTAAATTGAACTTGAACAACTGTTGGCTGAGTCATGGTGCCACCATATCGAAACTGACCAATGCAACCACGCTTACCTTATGGGGAGGTCCTAACTGGGTCTATTGTCATGCCTCTCGCCGGTGCCTCCAACTAGGGAAGGTTATGGGCGTGCTTACCCTGATCAGGTAGGCGGACAAAACCTTATGTGCCCGTAGGTTGGATGATAAGCGCTTTCGTCCCTGTTTGGGACGGACCATGACGGTGGTCGTTGTGTCTTTGGTAGACACGGGGCCACCCAGGACTAGCCCAATGGGGAGTGAGTCGGAGTGGCCGGGACAATGTCATGGCAGTAGATCGGTTTTGTCGGAACGCCGTTGGTCCACCCGAATGGGATGCGAGGCCATGGGTTCCGTAGTGTGGGTACAGTGTAGTAACCTCTACAGAGTGTATATTAAATCTATCGATAGCCGCGCCCGCGGATAAGGGCCCAGTTCGTGTCGGTCCCACCGTGAGTCAACAGTATTAATAATAACTTGATTAATGACAACCCCGGTTCGACGATGAGATAAGTTGGTTGTGATCGCCATAAAGATCACCGTTTGAGACCAGGTGTTGGTCATGGTTGTGTTCACCGGAATGATCACCGTGGTATCGAGGATACCGAGTTGTTGGATATTCGTGATATTGTGCGAGAATCATGGGTAAAGATCAAGCTCCTTGTGGTCATTTAATGATTACTACGATATTGTTTATACCAAGCTTGATTTATCCTGAGATGATCGTATGATGTCCGAGGATGGTAAGTGATGCATGTGATGGTTACGAAGTAACCCGTGCAGAATAAAATAGTGCATAAAGTGTCATCATGTTGCATGCTAGTGTCGTCAGATTTATATGCTCATGCCATGCTCATATTGTTCCAGTTGTATCATGTTCATATCGTTGATGCCCTGTTATTTCTAATGAGCTCGTGATAATTCCTGCTTAACCTGTAATTGCCATGTTGTTGTTTGTCTTGAATGCTTCTGGTTAATTGTGAGCTTGCAAGTACATTCAATGTACTTGCCTGGCGTGTCATGCCAGTTTGCAGGTCGTGCCTGGATTGCTTGCTTGTTTGGTGTTGTTCCTGTGTTCGCAAGCTAGGATAAGCGTTCCAGCCAGAGTCCCTGCGGAGTGGAGTTCACCACCGTTGTCGTTGTTCCGCTGCTTCGAGTTGTTCTACTGCTTGCATAGAGCAACTGAGGATGGTGTAGTGTCGCCGTGCCGATGTTATTCATTGTAATATCGGAGACCTTGTAATCATATTCGTGTAATAATAGAAAGCTGGTTTGTTCTATGCTAAGCAGTGCCCAGAAGACTTCTCCTCGATCTCTGGGCTGGAATACGGGGCATTCCGGTTTTCTCTGAGCCGGGGTGCCACAACGTTGTGTAACAAATTTGAAACATGAGGTGTTCTTTGATTGTCATCCTTATGAGTGGTGGTCGGGGACGAGCGATGGTCTTTTCCTACCAATCTATCCCCCTAGGAGCATGCGCGTAGTGCTTGGTTTTTGATGACTCGTAGATTTTTGCAATAAGTATGTGAGTTCTTCATGACTAATTTTGAGTCCATGCATTATACGCACTCTCACCCTTCCATCATTGCTAGCCTCTTCGGTACCGTGCATTGCCCTTTCTCACCTTGAGAGTTGGTGCAAACGTTGCCGGTGCATCCAAACCCCGTGATACGATACGCACTTTCACATGTAAACCTCCTTATATCTTCCTCAAAACAACCACCATACCTACCTATTATGGCATTTCCATAGCCATTCTGAGATATATTGCCATGCAATTTTCCACCGTTCCATTTATTATGACGCGCTTCATCATTGTCATATTGCCTTGCATGATCATGTAGTTGACATCGTATTTGTGCCAAAGCCACCATGCATATTATTTCATACATGTCACTCTTGATTCATTGCCCATCCCGGTACACCGCCGGAGGCATTCATATAGAGTCATATTTTGTTCTAGTATCGAGTTGTAATCATTGAGTTGTAAATTAATTGAAGTGTGATGATCATCATTAATAGAGCATTGTCCCAAATAAAAAAGAGAAAGGCCAAATATAAAAAAGGAAAGGCCCAAAAAAAGAAATAAAAAGAAATAAAAAGGGACAATGCTACTATCCTTTTTCCACACTTGTGCTTCAAAGTAGCACCATGATCTTTATGATAGAGAGTCTCTTGTTTTGTCACTTTCATATACTAGTGGGAATTTTTCGTTATAGAACTTGGCTTGTATATTCCAACAATGGGCTTCCTCAAATGCCCTAGGTCTTCATGATACTAGTGGGAATTTTTCGTTATAGAACTTGGCTTGTATATTCCAACAATGGGCTTCCTCAAATGCCCTAGGTCTTCATGACCAAGCAAGTTTGATGCACACCCACTTAGTTTCTTTTATTGAGCTTTCATACATTTATAGCTCTAGTGCATCTGTTGCATGGCAATCCCTACTCCTTGCATTGACATCAATTGATGGGCGTCTCCCTAGCCCATTGATTAGCCACGTCAATGTGAGACTTTCTCCTTTTTTTCTCCACATAACCCCCATCATTATATTCTATTCCACCCATAGTGCTATATCCACGGCTCACGCTCATGTATTGCGTGAAAGTTGAAAAAAGTTTGGGATTATTAAAGTATGAAACAATTGCTTGGCTTGTCATCGGGGTTGTGCATGATGAGAGCATTCTTGTGTGACGAAAATGGAGCATGACCAAACTATATGATTTTGTAGGGATGAACTTTCTTTGGCCATGTTATTTTGAGAAGACATGATTCCCTAGTTAGTATGCTTGAAGTATTATTATTTTTATGTCAATATTAAACTTTTATCTTGAATCTTTCAGATCTGAACATTCATGCCACAATAAATATAATTACTTAGAAAATTATGTTAGGTAGCATTCCACATCAAAAATTCCGTTTTTATCATTTACCTACTCGAGGACGAGCAGGAATTAAGCTTGGGGATGCTTGATACGTCTCCAACGTATCTATAGTTTTTGATTGTTCCATGCTATTATATTATCTGTTTTGGATGTTTAATGGGCTTTAGTATACACTTTTATATTATTTTTGGGACTAACCTACTAACCCAAGGCCCAATGCAAATTGCTGTTTTTTGCCTATTTCAGTGTTTCGCAGAAAAGGAATATCAAACGGAATCCAAACGGAATGAAACCTTCGAGAGAGTGATTATTGGAACAAACGTGATCCAGAGGACTTGGAGTGGACGCCAAGAAACAAGCGAGGAGGCCACGAGGTAGGGAGGCGCCCCTGCCCCCCTGGGCGCACCCCCCACCCTCGTGGGCCCCTCGGAGCTCCACCGACCTACTTCTTCCTCCTATATATATCCATATACCCCGGAACCATCCAGGAGCACCACGAAACCCTATTTCCACCGCCGCAACCTTCTGTACCCGTGAGATCCCATCTTGGGGACTTTACTGGCGCTCCGCCGGAGGGGGAATCGATCACGGAGGGTTTCTACATCAACACCATAGCCTCTCCGATGATGTGTGAGTAGTTTACCTCAGACCTTCGGTTGCATAGTTATTAGCTAGATGGCTTCTTCTCTCTCTTTGGATCTCAATACAAAGTTCTCCTCGATCTTCTTGGAGATCTTTTCGATGTAACTCTTTTTGCGGTGTGTTTGTCGAGATCCGATGAATTGTGGGTTTATGATCAAGATTATCTATGAACAATATTTGAATCTCCTCTGAATTCTTTTATGTATGATTTGTTATCTTTGCAAGTCTCTTCAAATTATCAGTTTGGTTTGGCCTACTAGATTGATCTTTCTTGCAATGGGAGAAGTGCTTAGCTTTGGGTTCAATCTTGCGTTGCTCGATTCCAGTGATAGTAGGGGAAACGACACGTATTGTATTGTTGCCATCGAGGATAAAAATATGGGGTTTATATCATATTGCTTGAGTTTATCCCTCTACATCATGTCATCTTGCCTAATGCGTTACTTTGTTCTTATGAACTTAATACTCTAGATGCATGCTGGATAGCGGTCGATGTGTGGAGTAATATTAGTAGATGCAGAATCGTTTCAGTCTACTTGTCGCGGACGTGATGCCTATATACATGATCATGCCTAGATATTCTCATAACTATGCACTTTTCTATAAATTGCTCGATAGTAATTTGTTCACCCACCGTAATACTTATGCTATCTTGAGACAAGCCACTAGTGAAACCTATGGCCCCCGGGTCTATTTTCCATCATATAAGTTACCAATCTATTTTATTTTGCAATCTTTACTTTCAATCTTTATCATAAAAATACCAAAAATATTATCTTATCATCTCTATCAGATCTCACTTTTGCAAGTGGCCGTGAAGGGATTGACAACCCCTTTATCGCGTTGGTTGCAAGGTTCTTATTTGTTTGTGTAGGTACGAGGGACTTGCGTGTGGCCTCCTACTGGATTGATACCTTGGTTCTAAAAAACTGAGGGAAATACTTACGCTACTTTTTCTGCATCACCCTTTCCTCTTCAAGGGAAGACCAACGCATGCTCAAGAGGTAGCAGTGAGGCATCGGGTCATGCGCGCTAACTCATCCACTCACGATTAACTCATGCGAGAAGAAGGCACGAAGGGCCATGGGAGGTGATGTACATGGGGGCTGGCCCGCAAGACATAGCTCAGCCACTTGGGTTTAGCGACACTGCAGGGACGGACCCGAGCATAGACGTCATGCCAGTCCTTAATCATGAGGCGGTCGCGGGCTGGTTTGTGAGGGCGCATGATATTCATAGTGGCGAAGCACCGGACATGCAGGTGGTAACACGAAGCAATTCATGAGAGGGTAAGGCCGGTTCTGATATATGCGCAAGATGATAAATGCTGTAGGGATGGAGCTATATAGCTTGAGGATAATGTAGCCCGAGGGGCGCCCTCAATTGAACAAACAAACAAGTCACCTGGCACCGTCGCTGAAGAAGTGTTGGGGCAGCTGAAGATGCGCGCTGCAGAAGTCGCTCCTCACGAGTCGTCTGGCTCCTGGGTCTCGTGAGGCTCCGGAGGTCCGAGAGGCTCGCGAGGGGTCGACACCTTCGTCATGAAGATCGCCTGGCGCCTGGCCTCGTGATCCTCCAGGATGCCCTGCATGTGGCTTGGTGCGCGGCAGCTACGTTCGGCAGACCGAAAGGCATGCAAACGTGCTCTGTGGGCGGCCTCTGCACCGGCCAACACGGGACGACCAGAAGAGCTCCTGCAAAGCAGCCCCGTTGAGCCCCAGGATGTTGAATCAGACGTGTAGCTCGCCACCCATATTAGGGGCGGCAGCTGCACTAGGTGATGCGGGGCGGCGCTCGCCACGCATGGCTCACGCCTCCTGAAGCTCTCCAATCGCCTTGGTGATGAACTCCTGAGCGCCTGGTGCCTCGCGCCCTGCTCGTGGAAGCGCGCATTGAAGCATGCCTCCACATGGTGCCCGAATGCCTCCGTCATGACGCCAACCAGGTCAGAGGCCCTCCAGAGGAGAGCCCCTGAGCCTAAGTTGAGAGGGGTGCTAGGCGCGCCTTCCTATGTGAGAGGGAAGGGCGCCCCAGCAGTGGACGCAGGTCCTGAGGCATGATCATCAGACACCCCACTGAGGTCCTCTGAGGAGTAGCTGCTTCTTCTTCTTGGGGATGACCTCAAGAGGGTGGATGTCGCCCTCGTCATCTGTGTTCTCGATCGCTGCGGCCTGGTAGACGCGCTCGAGGGAGCACACCACATCTTTCTCATCGCAGGCGATCATGATGATGCCTCGGCTTCCTGGCATCTTGAGGACGTTGTAGCCGTGGTGAGTCACCGCCATGAATTTGGCGAGGGCCGAGTACTCGAGGATGGCGTTGTATAGGAGGCGAATGTGGGCAACGTCGAAGTCGATGAGCTTGGTGCGGTAGTTGTCGCGCTTGCCGAAGGTGACGGGGAGGCGAATGTACCCCAGGGGGGGCGATGGAGCCGTCGGTCACCCCTGAGAAGGGCTTGGTGGGGAGGATCTGGTCGTAGGGCACCTGGAGCCTCTCGATTGTCTCAACAGAGAGGACATTCAGTCCCGCACCTCCGTCGATGAGTGTCTTGGTAACGAGGACGTTGCTAATGGTCGGCGAGCAGAGCATTGGGAGCGCGCCGGCGGTGGCCGCACACTTGAGCTAATCCGTAGAGTCGAAGGTGATGGTGTAATTAGACCAACTGAGGGGACGCGATGCCTCGAGCTTGGGGAGGTCCGCGTTCACCTCACGAGCGAACTGCTTCAAGACACGATGGGAGGCGGGGGGCCTGAGCGCCACCCATGATACATGCAATAGCACAAAGCTGTTGGAAGCCCCCGGCCCCATCATCCTGGTGGTGGTCATCGTTCCTCCTCGGCGGCGACGGCAACAGAGGAAGGCTGGCGTTGCCCTGAGGATGATCCTCATGAAGCTGGTCCCTCCAGGGGCCATCGCGAGGCTGGCCCTGTCGGCGGTCCTCACGAGGCTGATCACGCCAACCCTGGCGGGGGTCGCGGTTGTCCTAGCGGCCTCCACAACGGCCTCCTCCACGGCCGTAGTCGCGGTCGTTGCACTCAGGGCGGCGGCCAAGGTGCCCGTCTTGGATGGCCCTGAGCTCTTGGCAGTCATTGGTGTTGTGGCTGTGGACATTGTGGAAAATGCAAAATGGGTGGCTGCCCTTGGAGGACTCGGGGTGGTCGCAGCCGCGCTTCATCTCGGGCTCGGCCGCAAGCACAGCTGGGCCCTTGCACCACATGTCCTTGGCCTTGGCCTTCTTGTCTTCAGGGTCAGCCTCCAGGAGGTCAAGGAGGGAGAGGCGACCTTCCTCTGCCCTCGCGCACCTGGTTGCCATGTTGAACATCTCCAGAGCCGAGCACATTTCCTCATGCATCGCGAGTTCTTGCTTCATCTTGACATCTCGGACGCCATCAATGAATGCTGAAATGATGGCCTCATCCGACACATTAGGGATCTTGAGGCGAACGTTGGTGAAGCGTTGGACGTATTTGTGCAAGGTCTCTCCTGGCTGCTGCTTGATGCGTCGCAGGTCGCTTGCATCAGGGGCGCGGTCGCGAGTGCCCTGGAAGTTGGCGATGAAGCGCTCACGCAGCTCATTCCAGTAGGAGATCGATCCCACTGGGAGGTTCAGGAGCCACGAGCGTGCACCATCCTTGAGAGCCATGGGAAACCAGTTCGCCATGACCATCTCGTTGCCGTTCGCCACCTCGATGCTCAGCTCGTAAAGCTGGAGGAAGTCAGCAGGGTCAGGGGTGCCGTCATAGCATGGAGGCAGATCTGGCTTGAACTTGTCGAGCCAGACGATGCGGCGCAGCTCCGGAGCGAACGGTCAACAACCTGTCGCGCTCACGGGAGCCCGGCGCGGAGGGGGAGCCTGGTCTTGGCGCCTGCCTGCCGCCACTTTGGGTGCCACACGGTCTTAATGTGGCGGTGCTGGGAGCGCACACACCACTCCTTGAGGCCGCTGCACCACCTATCAGCTTTCTTCGTCGCGCGCCGGCGCCCTGCGCGGTGCGTAGTGTTGGGGGGACTCACGCCTTGGCGCGGGGACGACATCGCGCCGGAGAGGAGGAGGAGCCGCATCATGGGCCACGTCACCTGCCTGAGGCAGCGGGGGAGGCACCGAGCGAGACGGTGCAGGAGCCTCTCCAGCGATGCTGCGAGCTCGGCGATGCGGTCCAGCCAGTCCTCATAGAGGTCATCGGCCGGACGATAGCGCGGATGCTCGCGCGCCATGAGCAACGCAGCCTGCGCATTCGCCGCCCCGTGGCGAGCATGGGAAGATGAAGCAGTGACTGGAGTCAGCGATGGAGTGGCGGTGCGACCATCGCGCCGCATGGAAGGCGGCAGCGACGAGTCCTGCTACTCATGGACCGCGGGGCCGGTGGCAGCGTTCGCCATGGGTGACGGGGAGCGGCGAGGGGCGCCGTCGCCCGCAGGCGTTGTCTGAGCAACGCGGGAGGTGCGGGCTGCCCGGCGCTCAGCACGAACTCGACGAGCGTCGGCCATGAGAGCGGCAGAACGGTGGCGAAACGACCGACGAAAGAGAGGCTTCGACACACTCCTACCTGGCGCGCCAAATGTCGGATTCGGGGCTCCGCAGACCCAAGAAAGGTTCGAACCCTGGGGCGTGTGTGAAGAACTCAACCTCTCCATCCAATCAATTTGTCTACCCCACGGCCTAGCTCGATGAACAAGAAAGGAAAGGGACACGGTAGTTTACCCAGGTTCGGGCCACCTTGCGGTGTAAGACCCTACTCTTGCTTTGGGGTGGATTAGCCTTGCGAGGGGCTGAGGATGAACTAGTACAGAGGAAGACTACTGCTGCAGTTCAGCGATGAGGCCTTAGAGCCAACACGTCTGACTTACACAAGCACCGAACAGCCGGACTGCCCCCCTAGAGGGCGGGACAGAGAAGCTAACGAGGCCGAACACCCAGCTGCCCCACCTCACTGTTAAGGCAAAGATCAAGTGTGGCCCACCTACGAGTACGACCTCCGCCATGACCTCAACGCTCAAGGAGGCTGTACCAGGTCCATCTACGGACCCAGAGAAGACCCGCCTGCTTAATAGGAAGGGTACTATGATCGGCTAAACCGTAATGAGAATCCTGGAGCAACAGTAGATTCGAAAGGCCGAAGACCTTCAACGCGATGTAGCCCAAGTTTGGGGCACCGCACACCCCTTGTGCTTCACAGAGAGGGTAGTGCAACACCAATTCCCGGAAGGCTTCAAGCCTGTGAACATCGAATCATACGACGGAACCACAGCTCCAACCTTATGGATAGAGGATTTCCTCCTCCACATCCACATGGCGCGAGGTGATGACCTCCACGCCATTAAATATTTGCAACTAAAGCTTAAAGGTCTAGCTTGACACTGGTTGAACAGTCTTCCTGAGGACTCTATAGGCTGTTGGGAAGAGCTTGAGGACGCCTTTCGAGCAAACTTTCAGGGCACCTATGTCCGGCCTCCGGACGCTGATGACCTAAATCGCATCACACAACAGCCCGGAGAATCTGCCCGGCAATTTTGGAACTGATTCCTGACGAAGAAAAACCAAATTGTCGACTGTCCGGATGCCGAAGCCTTGGCCGCCTTCAAGCATAGCGTCAAGGACGAATGGCTCATAAGGAAGCTCGGCCAGGACAAACCAAGAACGATGGCAGCCCTTACTTCTCCCATGACCCACTTTTGCGCGAGCGAAGACAATTGGCTCGCTCGCAAAAACACCAACCCCGACACACCCGGTACCTCCGAGGTTCGGGACAAAAACAAAAAGCTGTCGGATTTGGGGCTCCGCAGACCCAAGAAGGTTCGAACTCTGGGGCGTGTGCGAAAAACTCAAACTCTCCAGCCAACCAATTCGTCGCCCCCACGGCATAGCACGATAAACAAGAAAGGAAAGGGAGATGGCAGTTTACCCAGGTTCGGGCCACCTTGCGGTGTAAGACCCTACTCCTGCTTTGGGGTGGATTAGCCTCGTGAGGGGCTGAGGATGAACTGGTACAGAGGAAGAACAACATCAGGAAGTCTGTTCTTGTGTGGGTGTGAGCTAGTGAGGGTTCACATCTTGGATCCCGGATTCCCTTATATGGTGGTGGCTAAGCTACATTTATAGTGGCCTTGGACCTCTTCCACCGAACGAAGGCGGGAAGGGATCCCACAGTGGCCAATTTTGAAGGGGGACAAGTAGTACATCTTATCCTGATGAAAGGTACTCTTTTTGCGTGCAAAGCTTCTGGTCGTGACGCCGTGGTGGGCTCGGCGATGACATCCGTCCTGCCATCCTGGCGGTCTTGGTCTTGTTGCACAGGAATGGAATCCTTTGGCTGATTCCTCGGGACCTCAAGCCTGCGTTGCCTCCTCAACACCAAAGAGGAAACCTGCTACTCTGCGCCCGCTGGAGCCTGCCTGGCCTTGGTCATCTTGTCTTGTGTCACGCAAACCTCATGAGATAGGTGCTTGCATAGGAATCTCTGCTCCTCGAGAGCCAGCCTAGGGAGGCCGCTCCCTCTGGAGGTCTTGGTGTCGTCTGCCTTGTGTGGCTTGGCTCCTCGCGAGGGTCTTGTCTTGCCGATGCTGAAGATGGTCCGCACCAAGCCGTCGATGGAGCCACGCTGTGGGCCGCAGAAAGGCAAGTCTGGGTACCCTGGTTCCCAGAACGCCAACAAAAGCCTCAACGTAGCAAGAATAAGCGCCGCCACAATGCTGGCGAGGGCGAGGATACAACAGTAAATGCTGGAAGTCTGGACCCCGAAAGAAAGCCCCTAAAGGCAACAGTTATGGCCCGTCTAGATTCGACACAATCTTGGACATGCCTTGTTAGATCCACGGCATATCAGAGAAGCCCGCCATCCACTCCAACCGAAATTTTTGGGTGATCAAACTGGCCAGCAAGCTCACAGCTGAAGACTCGGGCAAAAGCCCATGAAGCGAGGACGATGATGAGCCTTGCAGGCCAAATAGTGGGGGCCAGAAACCCTTCCCTTCTGAGGTCAAGATGGTAAACATGATCTATGCAACCCATATACCGAAGAAGGAGAGGAAGCGAGCGCTACAAGATGTATATTCCGTCGAGCCAGTAGCGTCGAAGTTCAATCCATGGTCAGCTTGCCCGATTATGTTCGATCGCAGGGACCACCTGACCAGTATACGCCATGGAGGGTCCGCAACCTTAGTGCTCAACCCCGTCATCGATGGATTCCACTTCACTAGAGTCCTCATGGACGAAGGTAGTAGCCTCAATCAGATATACAAAGATACAATGAGGAAAATGGGGATCGATCCGTCAAGGATCAAACCCAGTAACACCACCTTTAAGGGGGTCATTCCGGGAGTGGAAGCCCGCCGCATAGGGAGTGTGACCCTTGAAGTAGTGTTCAGATCTTCGGATAAGTTTTGAAGCGAGGACTTGATCTTCGACATTGCACCTTTTCGCAGCGGCTATCATGCCCTCCTCGGCCGAACAATGTTTGCCAAATTCAATGCCATTCCACACTACGCGTACCTCAAGTTGAAGATGCCCAGTCCTTTGGGCGTCATATAACTATCAACGGCAACACAAAATGCTCGCTTCATACCGAAGAGCACACTGCGGCCATAGCGGCCGAAGATCAAACCGACCCATATAGGTCCAGATCCGACCCGCCATAAAGGCCGGCGACAATAGTAAACGGGTTCGAAACCGTTCCCCGTCATGGGAACCCGCATGAGTTTTCCGCAAATAGGGACGCGCGCCCCACGACACACCCACATTCTTCGCGCTCCACGTGCCTCGTCAACACAATTTCACACTTAAAATACCATGGGCAGCGTTGAGGCATATATCAACAAATCTGAAGTATATGTTCGGCTAAACTGAACTTCAGAACTACCTCATCTTCGGACGACCCGGGGGCCAATTCCGGAAAGCCCCCAAGCATAAAGCTCCATCGGCAGGATCCTCACCCCTCAAGGTCTCATCAAAGGTACCAATTCGAACCTCCCAGAAGCAAAGGCGCAGACGTGCAGCAGGGCAAAGTGAAGACTTCAACTCACGCATCAAGGCCCTGCGTAAACCTTTATTCTATAAAACTCTTTTATTTTTAATAATGCCTTGGCAGTCCGAATTGTATGATTAGATGACTTAATCTCGCGAGAAATAATAAAAATGCCCTTTACGGTGTTCGCATATCCGCACCCCATTTTTTCTATCTCCTTCTTGTTTCTCCACTCGCTCTTCGAACAAGCCCGGCATGAGAATATACTAACTAACCAAGAGTTTGATTTATATATAAGCTCAATATCTTCAAGTCCGGCACCGCTTTCCACTAGGTGTTCGGCGTCTCGGATATTGCATTATATGCATCAGTTATGAACTATGTCTTGGGTCAATAGTTTGGTTGCCCGGCTCCCATGCTTGCCTCTTATGTTCCGCATGTTCGGCTAAGAGGGCAAAGGGAGAACCCATGCGATTGTACTTCTGGTTCGCCCGGTCTAGTCCTCAAGAGGAGAAAGCCAAAAATTGACCGTCATAGTAAGCACGAACTGGTCAGCGATCCGGTGACGAGGTTTGAATCTAAAAATCGTTAGCGATTTCAACGTGTCACACAAAGGGTTCGTCTTAACACAAACCAGGTGATCGGAAAGGGATGTTATTTGCCCTCAAGTACATCGCAAAACACAGGGGGGCTGGTCCTTAGCCCCCACCGTCAAGCTCCTAAGGCTAAGTGAAAGCAGTAAAACCGAATAGTTTGATTGCCTAGTTTCGCTCACGCACTACCGCCTCCGGGTACCAAGACGTTGGCTAAGGGTAACAGTGCGGAGACTAAAAACCCCTCATGATATTCACTTGGGGGCTGAAGCCGATGACTGGTAGCTTTCAGATTAAACATACGGCCAAATAGGAGTCAAAATTAAAATCATGGCCCTGTAAACAGGTCGGGCTGACACATTATAAAGCATAAGGTCCACTTCGTACAGATTTAATAGAATTACTCAATAATTACGTCTTTTGAACACTGGCCCTCTATCACCCGCGCGCCGGTCATCACCTGTGCGAAGTACTTCTCAGGGCGGTGATTCTCCTTTCCCTTGGGTGGAGGACCAGTGGCCATGTCCATCGGATTAATCTTCGGCCAGTGCACCATGCTCTTCGCGAATGCAAGCCTCGCCCCCTCAAGGCACTCTGACCGCTTTACGGCATTAATCCGGAGTGGCGCCTCCTACAGGTTCTGCACAAGGCTGAAGTAGGTGTCCGGAATGGGCTCGGGGGGCCACAGACTAACACAGAGGTCCTTCACAGCCAGCTCGGACAACCAATGCATCTCCATCGGCTGCTTCATTTGATCGCTAAGGAGGGAGGACGCTCGGAATCCGAAAACTATGACCAGAAGAGCCGCTCCGTGGAGTCCTCCTCGAGGGTGGCATAGTGCCTCGCTGCGGCCGCCACATTCTTTGGAAGTTCGGCGAAGACGCCTGCGGAGCGCCAGACCTGCGTCAGCAAGGCGAACCTGTTGCCTCCAAACACACTCTACAGTAAGTATTTCTTACCATTTGCAATTTGCGCGACTTGGCGGAGCTCCTCCCAGACACCCTGCACGTCAGTCCTCGCCTCCTGGAGCTCCTTCTCCGCCTTGGATAGCCGGGAGGGTTGCTCCTCCTGCCCCTTCTCAAGGGCCTCCAGCTTCTCGGCGGCCTCCTGGAGCTCCACCTGGACTTCGGTCACTCGAGCCTCATGCTGCTCAGCAGCAAGCTTGGCCTTCTCAAGCTCGGCCACCACCTTCTCAGCGGCCGTATTTTTCGTGGCCGCCTCAGCCTCGGCTTTCTTCAGGGCCTCCCTCAAGCCCTCGACCTTAGCGGCGGCAACTGTAGGATCATCACGATAAAGGATTAGCATATAGTCCGGATCGTCAATACCCGGTGTCAGGCAAATACACATCTTATCAGAGGGCTTACCTTGCGCCTCATCAAGCCGTTTGTTGACAAGGTCAAGCTCTTTATTGGAAAGCTTGAGCTTCTGATCCATCTCCTCTACCGCCGCGGCATTAGCAGCCGCGGCCACGGAAGATTCCCGCATCAGCAAAAGAAATGTCGACATCATTAATCGGCTTACCGAATTTGACCCTCTGCAGGTTTATTTGAAGTCCTTGCAGAGTCTTGGGGGCTGCTATGTACACGGCCTACCCAAACTAAAAATTACAACCGCATTACGAGAAAAGAGTGGCTTACCTCAAATCTTGTTAGAAGGCCGTGGGCATCATCGTTCAATCCGGATTGGACGAATCGAACACCCTACTTAACCGCACTCATAAGAGTGCGGTGCCCATCAATGATGACAGAGTTGTCTACCAACTCCTCCAGCATGCCTAGCCAGCCAACCGCCGCCTGTGTAGAGGTGTTCGGCATTGACGTTGGCTCCCCGACCCTTCCCCATTAGGAGGAGCCTGTGCTATTGAAGGCCTTGGGGCTCGGGAGAGGACGACGGATGGGGTTCGGATGGACCGGACTCCTTTCCCGCATAAGCCAGGAGGGACGCGCCCTCCTGGTCTTCAGTGACCGAGGTGTTAACCTCGGCCATTATGGTGTCGGCTTCCCCTCTGTGTTCGGAGGAGGAGGAGGCATTCGGGAGCGCACCTCCTCGACCTCTTCAGGGACTAGAGGAGACGCAGACTGCGCCATAGACCCACTATCCGCTAGTTCGACAGGCGGAGACGTCCCCTCCGAAGAGTGCTTGGTGGGGCCTTCATGTGGGGGACTGCAAAGCCAAAGGGTTAGCCTTCGACTAAGATGAATTACTAAAAAAAGGGTAGCTAAAAGTACCAACACCTTACCTGCTGGCTGGGGGCTTGACCCTGGGTCCCTTCTTCGGGATCTCCTCAGATGCCTCAGACTCCTCGTCGGAGTCCGAGCTGTCCGGTAGGACCAGCTTAGGCCAACATCGTCTCTTCAGGGCCGGAAAATGTTGGACCTCCTCGGCATCCTCGGATGCCGCCCTCTTCTTGGAGCGCGAGGAGGCGCTCTCCTCCTCGTCCCCATCCTGTACGGATGAGGCCGCATGTCTCCGGATCGGTTGCCCGGACGAGCCTTGTGGCAGAGGCTCCTCCACTTCCTGATATCCCCGCAATGTTATGTGCAGGGAGGGGAATATAAATCATTAACCATATCCCCCGAAAGGTGGGACACGATCTCCACCTCGAGGGGACGTGCCAGCCATGCTTCGAGAAATAGTAACTGCTTGGTATTATAGCCGGAGGCGACTCTTCGTTGAAAGAGAAAAAGTTGTCAGATAAAGGCACTATTTGCACTGGAGCGGTTTTTTTCATTACCTTCGCCGTTAAGTATAACCGCCGTTTCAGATTCCGGACATCAGTGGAGGCGAACATAGAGAAAAACGTATTGAAGAACTCACCTCGCAAGCCGAACACTGTTTGGGTGAGCGGAAGCCGGATACAAGCCTTGGCATTGGAGGCAAGTTCAGGGGCTACTGAGGGAGTCACGGACTAAGGGGTCCTCGAGGTGACGGCCCATTGAGTATGGGCCGGACTGGTGGGGCCATATAGTGACAGGAGGTCTATGAAGCCGTGGTGTGCCCTCCAAGTCAAGAAGACACATAATCTCTTTCCCCTTATTATAATCTATCTTAGGTAACCCTAACCCTACCGGTGTCTATATAAACCGAGGGTTTTAGTCTTTAGGGCTAGAGCTACATTCATCACCTCATCGCCTTAGGGTTTAGCTCATGCTGATTTCGAGGTAGATCTACTCTGTAACCATATTATACATGCAATACAATCAAGTAGGACAAAGGGTATTACCTCTTCGAGAGGGTCCGAACCTGGCTAAACACTGTGTTCGTTGTCCCTTGTTCCCCATCGATCCTAGATCCACAGCTCGGGACCCCCTACCCCGAGGTCTGCCGGTTTTGACACCAACAACAGGTATCCCCGAAGGTGTTTGTCGAGTTGGCATAGATCAAGATTAGGATATGTCACTCCGACTATCAGAGAGGTATCTTTGGGCCCTCTCGATAATATACATCATAAAAATCCTTGCAAGCAAAGTGACTAAGGAGTTAGTTACATGATGATGTATTACGGAATGAGTAAAGAGACTAGCCGGTAACAAGATTGAACTAGGTATGAAGATACCGACGATCAAATCTCGGGCAAGTAACATACCGATGGACAAAGGGAATTACGTATGTTGTCATAAGGTTCGACCGATAAAGATCTTCATAAAATATGTAGGAGCCAATATGGGCATCAAGGTTCCGCTATTGGTTATTGACCGGAGAGGTGTCTCACTCATGTCTACATACTTCTCGAACCCGTAGGGTCCGCACGCTTAACGTTCGTTGATGATATAGTGTTATATGAGTTATATGATTTGGTGACTGAATGTTGTTCGGAGTCCCGAATGAGATCAAGGACATGACGAGGAGCTCCGAAATGGTTCGGAGGTAAAGACAGATATATAGGACGATAATATTCGGACTCCGGAAGAGTTTCGGAGTGCACCGGGTAGTTATGGATCACCGAAGGGGTTCCGGGCACCCCCGGGAAGTATATGGGCCATAAGAGGGGAGCACACCAGCCCACAAGGGGCTGGCACGCCCCTCCTATGGCAGCCGGCCTAAGGGAGGAAAGGTAAGGGGCGAATCGACCTCTCCCTTCCTTTCTCTCCCCCCTTTCCTTTCTCCCGGAAGCAAATATGGAAGGGGGGTGGCCTAGGGCAGGAGCCCAAGTAGGATTCGATCCTACTTGGGGTGCCTCTTGGCCTCTCCCCTCTCCCCCACCTATATATATGTGGGAGGGTGGCGCCACATAGAACCACGACAATTGCTTAGCCGTGTGCGGCGCCCCCCTCCATAGTTTAGTCCCTCGGTCATATTTTCGTAGTGCTTAGGCGAAGCCCTGCTGAGATAGCTTCACCATCACCGCCACCACGCCATCGTGCTGCCGGAACTCATCCACTACTTCGCCGTCTTGTTGGATCAAGAAGGCACGGACGTCACCGAGCTGAACGTGTGCTGAACGCGGAGGTGTCGTACGTTTGGTACTCGATCGGTTGGATCGCGAAGAAGTTTGACTACATCAACCATGTTACTAAACGCTTCCGCTTACGGTGTACGTGCGTAGACACAGTCTCCCCTCTCGTTGCTATGCATCTCCATGGATAGATCTTGCGTGTGCGTAGAATTTTTTTGTTTTCCATACAACATTTCCCAACAGTGGCATCGTGAGCCAGGTCTATGCGCAGATGATATGCACGAGTAGAACACAACGAGTTGTGGGCGGTGATAGTCATACTACTTACCACCAACGTCTTATTTTTGATTCGGCGGTATTGTGGGATAAAGCTGCCCAAACTGTCGGATGTGGGGTTCCAGCAAACCCTTAAGGTTCGAACACTGGGGTGCGCGCGAAGTCTTTCCCTCCTACCGATCTACTCCCTAGCTCGCTAATATCTCGCGGACGAACTCGACGAACTCGCAACACAGAAAGACACGAGGTTTATACTGGTTCGGGCCACCATTGTGCTGTAATACCCTACTCCAGTGTGGTGGTGGTGGATTGCCTCTAGGGCTGATGATGAACAGTACAAGGGAAGAACAGCCTCCTGAGGTTGTGGTGTTCTTGTGGGTAGGCTCTCAATCGGGTTGGATCAAGCTAAGATGAGATGCCTCTACTATGGTGGCTAGCTCTACTTATATAGGCCCTGGTCCTCTTCCCAAATATCGAGCAGGAAGGGAGCCAACAACGGCGGGCAAATTTGAAGGCGGACAACTAGTACAAGTTATCCTGGCAAAAGCGGTCTTCGCCTGCGAAAAGCTCTGGTGGTGACGCCGCCTTGGGCTCCATGATGACCTCCGTCTTGCCGTCCTCCTGGTCTTGGTCTCATTGCACCAATATAGCAACCTTTGCCTGATGCCTTGGTACTCATCACCTGCACTGGCCTCCTTAGCACCAAAGAGGAAATAAGGACACTGCGCGCGCTGGTGCCCGCCTGGCGCCCGCGTCGTGTCGTTCGTCATAGCTCACGTCACGAGAGCCTCGTGAGGTTTGCCCTGCCTTGATAGCTCCCCTCCTCGTGAGCCTGCCTGGCTAGGCCACTCCAGAGGAGGTCTTGCGCCGTCCGCCTCGCGAGGCTTCGACCCTCACGAGGGTCTTGGATGCCTTGTTGATGAAGATGGGTCGTACGGCCTGCTGGCTTAGCCACGTTGTGGGCCGCAGGCAGGCAAGTCTGGGGACCCCCGTTCCCAGAACGCTGACAGTAGCCCCCGAGCCCAAGGTGCGCTCGGGCTTGGCTTCACGGCGAAGCCAAGGGTCAAGTTCGGAGCATCGCGGGCCCCAAAAGCCTGCGGCCTCGGTTGACGCGTGGCGCCTGATTGGACGTGGGCGTCTCAGCTTCCCCACACTGCCTCGGCAACTGCACGACTTGACAAGTTCCTGCGACATGCAAGGAAAACCATCATTACCTATGATCGTGGGAGATGCTTGTTGGCCTTCTTCCGCTATAAATGGGGAGGGGGCGGAGCCCCCGTCGCCCATCTCTTCCTCGCTTGCTTGCTTCTTCTTTGCTCCATTGCTGACAACAATGGCGCCTATCAGAAGGTTTTCTGCCGAAGAGAAAGGAAAGGCTCCCCGTGATGATCCGGGGCCACTTCCGCCGAAGAAGAGGTCGATCCATCGCCGTGATGAAGCGGCGATGCAGGTGGTGTCGAGGCCCTGGTGTGAGCGGCCTCCTCCGGGGTACCCGCTACCCTTGTACGCCCGAGCTGAGGGCTCGGGAGGACGGAGTGAAGAGCAGCACCGCCCGCGCCGTGTCCGGGGTTGCTGCGCCGCGGTGACGCGTGCCGCCGCCCCTGGGATCCACGTCGCGGACTCCTCGCGCGAGTTGGTGCTGTGGGCGCCGATGCCTCCAAGCTCCTGGATCCGCTTCCCGCGGTTCTTTTCCGACGTGATGCCGCCGAGAGGGCCTCTCGAGCTCTGGTTGTAGCACGGCGACTTCAGCGCTCCGGTGACCGGAGCAGAGATCGAAGCGGTTCCCACCGGCAAGATCTTCATGACGTGCGGCTGGGGGGAGATCACACAGGTCTGCCGTGTGAGGGGCGCCCTCGCGATCCATTTCGAGTACGATGACGCTTCCACACTCTTCTTCAAGGTCTTCGACGCCGAGGGCCGCCGTCTGGAGTGCTGCTCCGGAGAGGAGCGCGAAACTGACGCGCGCTCCGCTCGCGGCTACTCCAGAGCAGCAGCCCTTGGGAGTCCAGCAGCTCTCCTGAGCTTTGCGAGACTCCGGAGACGAGTGACGACAGCTACGTGCCCCCGAGCTCTCGCCGCGCTCGGAGCAGAGCCGCGGCGTCTGGCCGTCGCTGCCGCTGATCTGGATGGGGTTGGCGCCGGCCCTCCGTGGCCCACTCTTGATGATGGCGTCCGCCACGGGAGGGTGTAGATAGGATTCCCCTTAGTACCAGCTTTTGCTTCCTGCGAAGAATCATGAATCACCCCGTGGGGGCATGTAAGGATCTGCAATGTCTTTTGTACTTACTTCCTTGTTATGAAAACTTAGCGAATGCGTGTCCCGTTAAGGCTCGGTCCCCCCTTTCTTTCCCCGCGATGGCTTGTTTCTCTGCGCTGACAGGTCCCGGTCCCCAGGCGGCTACAGCCGTCGCTGGTATGCCAGGTCGCGTGCAGTGGTCAAGGCCAGGAGGTGTGACGCCCGAGGTCCAGTAAGAGCCCCTGAGACGCGATGCTCAGGAGGTCCCCCTTAGTGCTCAAGCAGCCATGGTAAGGCAAGAGAGGGAGTTGACGTGGCCGCAACGGGGTCGCGGCAAGGCGAGGGTGACCATCAGGCCCCAATATTTGGCCGATCCGAGAGCATGACTTATCTTGTCGACTTCGCGGCGACTCATGACGCTGCGCTGGAGCTGCGCGCCTACTTGTGTGGCATAGCTTGGCCGGCCCGTACGAGTTTCCCTCCCCTCATGCTCTCCTTAGTGCTCTACGTCCTCAGGTCCCGGCCCTCGAGCAAGCTCAGCCGCCGCTGGTATGCTAGGTCGCGATGCCGTGGTCAAGGCCAGGGGGTGAGGGCTGGAGAGCCAGTAAGAGCTCCCGAGTCGCGATGCTCAGGAGCCCCCCTTTTAACGCGCAAGCGAATTGCACGAGAGAAAAGGAGACTCGCGGTGCCGCCTGCTATCCTTCTCACGGGATCCCTGTGAACTGACACAAGAAGAAACATGGTTTGCTGCTACAGCTGTCAGCCTGCCGCTGGTTGCTCTGGATGAGGTGAAGGCACTGAGGGCCTGGTGAGGTGACGTGCACGGGGCGTGCCGCGAGCCAGAGCTTGACCGCTCAGGTTTGTTGACGTGACAGGGACAGACCCATGCACCAGCGCCGTGCCTGTGTGGAGGCCCCGGGGGAGGCGATGATCGAGCAGGCGATAGCCGTTGGCAGTTTAAGCATGGAGAGCAGATCAACTTGGATAAATGCAGGAAGATACATGCCACCGGGTCTGGCCCGAGCGGCTTCGGGATGATGCAGCCCAAGGGGCGCCCCCAGCAAGGTAAGCTAAAGACGTAAGCAAAAGGGATAAATGCCACAGGGACGGACCCATGCGGCCTGGGAATAATGCAGCCCGAGGGGCGCTCCCAGCTAAACGAGCTTGGAAGATGTCACCTGGTTCTGTAGACGAAGTAGAGTTGGTGCAGCTGAAGTCGTGCGTTGAAGAAATGACCCCTCATGAGCCGCCGGAGCCCTGAGCCTCGGGAGGCTCTGGCGGCTCGGGAGGTTCCCTGAAGATCGTCTCCATCTCCTTCAGAACGGCGTGGCACCTGGCCTCCTGAGCCGCCAGGACACGCCGCATGCTGCGCTGATAGGCCGACGCCACGCTCAGCAAGCCAAAGGGCATACGAATGTAGCTGTGCAGCGGGCCCTCGCAGCGGCCCACACGCGAAGGCCAAAAACACTCCTGAGATGCGGCCCTGTTGAGCCCTGGGACGTCAACGCAGACACGCAGCCCGACATCCTCGCCTGGATGGGGAGCTACGCCCTGTGAGCGGCGGTCGCCGCGCATGGCTCTTGTGTCTTGCAGTTCCTGTGTGGTCTTGGTGATGAACTCCTAGGTGGTGGGCACTCCTTGCCCCGTGCTCTCCTGAGGCACACGTGCCACGAAGCACGCCTCCAAGTGGTGCCCAAGTGCCTCCCGCGTGAGGGTGGCAAGGTCTGAGGCCCTCCAGAAGAGAGCCCCCGAGCCCTGCCCGAGGAGGGCGCTGGGCGCGCTTTCCTATGCGATAGAGGGAGGCGCCCTGGGACGGGCGCTGATCCTGATGAGGCTCCTTCCGCGTCGCCATCCTCCTGAGGTCCTGCGTGGCACAACTGCTTCTTCTTGGGGATGGCCTTCGGAGGGCCCTTGATTCTGCTGTCGGGGTCGTCGATTGCTGCGGCTTGAAAGGCGCGCTCGAGGGAGCACACCACATCCCTCTCTTCACATGGGACCGTGATGATCCCTCTGCTTCCTGGCATCTTGAGAACGTTGTAGCCGTGATTGGTGACTGCCATGAACTTGGCCAGGGCTGGATACCCGAGGATGGCATTGTACGGCAGGCGGATGTGCGCGACGTCGAAGTCGATGAGCTCGGTGCGGTAGTTCTTGCGCTCCCCGAAGGTGACAGGCAGGCGGACCTGCCCTATCGGTGTGGTGGAACCATCGGTCACTCTTGAGAAAGGCTTGGTGGGCTGGAGCTGTTCATATGGCACTTGGAGGTTGTCAAACGTGTCGACGGACAGGACGTTGAGCCCTGCGCTGCCGTCGATGAGGGTCTTGGTAACCTGCACATTGCTGATGACTGGGGAACACAACATTGGGAGGGCGCCAGCGGTGGCTGCGCACTTGAGCTGATCTGCCGAGTTGAAAGTGATGGCGCATTGGGACCACTTGAGCGGGCGCGTGGCCTCGAGCTTGGGGAGCACCGCATTCACCTCGCGAGCGAACTATTTAAAGATGCGCTGAGAGGCTGGGGCCTGGGTGCCGCCCAAGATGCAGGCGATCGCACGCGGCTCCTGGAAGCCCCCATCCCCCTCGTCGTGGTGGTGGTTGTCGTTCCTTCTTGGTGGCGGCAGCGGGGGAAGACCGGTGTTGCCTTGGGGGCGATCCTCACGAGGCGGGTCCCTCCAGATACCCTCGCGAGGTTGGTCCTGCCAGCGGTCCTCACGAGGCCGGTCGGGCCACTCCTGGCGCGGGCCACGGTCGTCCCAGCGTCCGCCTCCACATCCTCCTCCGCGGCCGTAGCCCAGGTCACTGCGCTTGGGGCATCGACCGAAGCGTCCTTCTCGTATGGCTCTGAGCTCTTGACAGTCGCTGGTGTTGTGGGTGTTCAGGTTGTGGAAGGCGCAGAACGGCCGTCTGCTCTTGGAAGACTCGGGCTGATCTCTCCCTCGCTTGGTGTCGGGCTCCGCTGCGAGCACAGCTGCCTCCTTGTGCTTCACGTCCTTGGCCTTGGTTTTCTTCTCCTCCGCGCCCATGGCTGGCAGCTCAAGGAGAGAGAGGCGCCCCTCCTCAGCTCTTGCGCACTTGGTCGCCAGGTTGAACAACTCCTGAGAGGTGCAGAGCTCCTCGTGGATGGCGAGCTCTTCCTTCATCTTGACATCACGGACGCCGTCTGAGAACGCGGAGATGATGGCTTCGTCTGTGACCTTGGTGATCTTGAGGCGGGTGTTGTTGAAGCGCTGGATGTACTTCTGGAGGGTCTCTCCTGGTTGTTGCTTGATGCGGCGTAGATCACCCGCGGCCGGCGGGCGGTCGCGAGTGCCCTCGAAGTTGGCGACGAAGCGGTTGTGCATTTCGTCCCAAGAGGAGATCGAGCTGTGCTGTAGGTTCAGGAGCCCGGAGCGGGCTCCATCCTTGAGAGACATGGGAAACCAGTTCGCCATGACTTTTTCATCGCCATTGGCCGCTTCGATGCTCAGCTCATAGAGCTGCAGGAACCCCGCGGGTTCGGCGGTACCGTCATAGCGAGGAGGCAGATCCGGCTTGAACTTGCCTGGCCAGGCGACACTACACAGCTCAGGGGTTAAGGCGCGACAGCCAGCCGTGGTTGCCGGGGCACGCTTCGGCGGTGGAGCTTGGTCTTGACGAGGTCCGCGCTGCACCGCTGCAGGCAATGCGCGGTCTTGACGAGGTGGCGCGGGGAGCGCAGGTGCTGCTTCTCGCGGCCGCGGGATTTCTTGGCAGCTTCTCTCTTCGCGCACGGGCACCGGGCGTGGTGGATCACGCCGCGGAGCCGCGCGCCTTGGTGCCAAGGCACCGTCTTAGGGCAGAGGTGGTGGAGGCACGCCATGAGCCTCGTTGCCCGTGGCTGGTTGAGGGGGAGGTAGAGAGAGGGACGGCACCAGGGAGCCCCCTGCGGCGCGGACGAGCTCGGCGACGCGGTCGAGCCACTCCTCATAGAGGTCGTCGACGGGGTGGTTGCGCAGGAGTTCATTCGCCGCGAGGAGCGCGGCCCGCGTGAGACGAAGAACCGGCAGGGGTCAGCGATGGAGTGGTGGTGTGGCCGTCCTGCCGCACCGAAGGGTGCAGCGAGGACGCCTGCTGCTCGTTCCCCACCGGGCCGGTGGCAGCATTAGCGGCGGGAGACGGAGAACGACGAGGTGGCCCGCCACTGGGAGCCGTCTGAGCAACGCGGACGGTGAGGGCAGCCCGACGCTTAGCCCGAGCACGGCGAGCGTCCGCAATGGAGATGATGGAACGACGAACTGACGGAATGGAAGCTACGGCGCACCCCTACTTGGCGCGCCAAATGTCGGATGTGGGGTTCCGGCAAACCCTTAATGTTCGAACACTGGGGTGCGCGCGAAGTCTTTCCCTCCTACCGATCTACCTCTAGCTCGCTAAGATCTCGCGGACGAACTCGACGAACTCGCAACACAGAAAGACACGAGGTTTATACTGGTTCGGGCCACCGTTGTGGTGTAATACCCGACTCCAGTGTGGTGGTGGTGGATTGCCTCTAGGGCTGATGATGAACAGTACAAGGGAAGAACAGCCTCCTGAGGTTGTGGTGTTCTTGTGGGTAGGCTCTCGATCGGGTTGGATCAAGCTAAGATGAGATGCCTCTACTATGGTGGCTAGCTCTACTTATATAGGCCCTGGTCCTCTTCCCAAATATCGAGCAGGAAGGGAGCCAACAACGGCGGGCAAATTTGAAGGGGGACAGCTAGTACAAGCTATCCTGACAAAAGCGGTCTTCGCCTGTGAAAAGCTCTGGTGGTGACGCCGCCTTGAGCTCCACGATGACCTCCGTCTTGCCGTCCTCCTGGTCTTGGTCTCGTTGCACCAATATAGCAACCTTTGCCTGATGCCTCGGTACTCTTCGCCTGCGCTGGCCTCCTTAGCACCAAAGAGGAAATAAGGACGTTGCGCGCGTTGGTGCCCGCCTGGTGTCGTTCATCATGGCTCACGTCACGAGAGCCTCGTGAGGTTTGCCCTACCTTGATATCTCCGCTCCCCGTGAGCCTACCTGGCTAGGCCTCTCCAGAGAAGGTCTTGCGTCATCCGCCTCACGAGGCTTGGACCCTCGCGAGGGTCTTGGATGCCTTGTTGATGAAGATGGGTCGTACGGCCTGCTGGCTTAGCCACGCTGTGGGCCGCAGGCAGGCAAGTCTGGGGACCCCCGTTCCCAGAACGCTAACACAAACCAACCTTACATGTCCATGCACATGAAACCAGTTCCACCGACTGGCATGCAACTTGTTTTGCATAAAAGGTGGCTGGCAGGTGTCTGTTTCTCCTACTTTAGTTGAATCGAATTTGACTATGGCTGGTCCTTGAAGAAGGTTAAAACAGCAAACTTGATGAATCGCTGTTGTGGTTTTTGCGTAGTTAAGAATGGTTCTTGCTAGAAGCCCGTAGCAGCCACGTAAAACTTGCAACAACAAAGTAGAGGACGTCTATCTTGTTTTTGCAGGGCATGTTGTGATGTGATATGGTCAAGATATGATGTGATATATGTTGATGTATGAGATGATCATGTTTTGTAATATCGACAACCGGCAAGAGCCTTAGGGTTGTCTCTTAATTATTGTATGAAATGCAAGCGTCGTGTAATTGCTTTACGTTATCGCTATGTGTTAGCAATAGTTGGCGAGACGACCACGACGCAACGATGGAGATCAAGGTGTCGAGCCGGTGACGATGGAAATCATGACGATGCTTTGGAGATGGAGATAAAAAAGCACAAGATGATGATGGCCATATCATGTCACATATTTTGATTACATGTGATGTTTATCCTTTATGCATCTTATTTTTCTTAAAATGGCGGTAGCATTATAATATGACCCCTTCACTAAATTTCAAGATAAAAGTGTTCTCCCCGAGTATGCACCATTGCCAAAGTTCATCGTTTCGAAGCACCACATGATGATCGAGTGTGATAGACTCTATGTTCACATACAACGGGTGTAAGAAAATTTTACACATGCAAAATACTTGGGTTAAACTTGATGAGCCTAGCATGTACATACATGGTCTTGGAACATTGGAGACCGAAAGGTCGAACGAGAGACATATAGTAGATATGATCAACATAGAGATGTTCACCATTGATGACTACCCCATCTCACGTGATGATCGGACATGGGTTACTTGATTTGGTCCATTTGGATCATGTATCACTTAGATAACTTGAGGGATACCTCTCATGACTTACCAAGTAGAACTCATCAGTTCAATCTTACCAATACCGGTTGCAATTAATGGCTATGTTTTGTACGGTTGATGTATTAAGCATGTTGTAGTAAACATGCCTAACACATTTTAGCTATTTTCCGTACCTTTTCATAGAAAACTGGGCCATTCTCTGCTCTGGCAGCACCTGCCTTGCGATGTTTAACTCTGCCAATTGCATTTTTATCAGTGCCAGTTTCAATGGGTATTAAGCCTGTTGCAATTAACAGTTGTATCCATTTTAACAGTTGTATTTCAATGGCTACAAACTTACAAAACATGACTTCGGATGTTGTTAAGCCTGTTGCAATTAACAGTTGTATCCATTTTTTAGTCTGTCATTTTGCTATCGTGCTACTCTCCACAATGAAGACATACTAGAGATGCTGCCCATTTGCTATTTTTAGTGGATGTTAACCCTGTTGTACTTAACATGCATTTCCATGTACTTACATAGGGCCATAACGGCCGATGCTATTTTTTGCCATCAAGGTTAGCTGCATCCCATGTCTTACAGTATTTTACATCATTTGTGCAATTGCAGTTTGGCTTCTAACATGTACTTGCTTCTTGTAGGTACACATGTTAGCGGCACAGATCCACTCTTCGACCCAGAGGAACACCTCGCCTCCGCTGCGGCCAACTTGGGGCGGGCTCTTGTCCATATGAGGTCCCCAGCAACTACCCCTCGGGACTTACCAAGTGTGAACTCACCAGTTGAATCTTACCAGTTGCAATGGCCATGTTTCGTACGGTTCATGTATTAACACTACAAAAAAAGACACATCCGTGACATTTTGGGCCAAACAATTTGTTTTCTGTCATGCTTATGACACTTCTATGACGATAATTGTGACAAAACCCGGTATCATCATAGATGTGGTGGGCTCCTACTTCTATGACAAAAAATCATGACAGAAATGGGCTTTTCGTCCTGGGCGGGCCGGAGACGCAGCTGCATGACATTCTTTGGGTCGTCCATGATGGAAAAAACCATGGTAGAAGCAAGGGTGAGGAAAATATCGGGGAGTTTCCGGTTATGGTGGGTGGTCGGGGCCGAGCGATGCACGAAGTGATTGCGCGTTTCTCTCGTACACGTACACACGTGGGTGCGAGGCATTGGGCTCTAACTGAACCCGAGCGAGGCATTCGCCTACTGAACCGGAGCGATTGCACTGCAGGCTACGCGTTACTGAACCCGAGCGATCGATCGATCGATCTCGCTGTTAACTAAACCCGATCGAGCGATTCCTTCGCTACTGCTGCTAACTAAAGTCGATCGAACCTGCTGCCTCTTGATGAACATTGAGCGTTGTTGGGGGTTGGATGAACAGTTCCCGGTGGGGGTTGGATGAACAGGACCCCATGGTTGTAGAGGCCGTTGCCGCTTGATGAACAGGACCCCGATCGAGCCGGTTGGGGGTGGATGAACAGGACCCCGTGCAGGGCTGGATGAACAACAGCCGGTGGAGGGCTGGTTGAACAGTAGCCGGTGGAGGGCTGGATGACTAGTAGCCCGTGGAGGACTAGTTGAACAGGACCCCGTGTAGAGGGCTGGTTGAATAGTAGCCCATGGAGGCTGGGTGAACAGGAGCCCGTGGATGAACAGTAGCTGATGGAGGCAGGAGGGAGACGCCGTGGATGAACAGCCGCAGGTGGAGGCTAGAGGAGGTCGACGATGGATGAACAGTAGCCCGTGGAGGCTGGAGCGAGGCAGTAGACGGTGGATGAACAATAGCTCGTGGAGCCCCGTTTTGCGGTACGACACACCCCTCCCGATGAACAGGACCCCCGTTTCAACCATAGGAGGTCAAAGAGAAGTCAGTTTCCTCCGTTTTGCGATACGCCACACCCCTCCCGATCAACAGGACCACGTTTCGACCATAGGAGGTCGAAGAGAAGTCCGTTTCCTTCGTTTTGCGGTACGCCAGACCCCTCCCGGTGAACAGGATCCCGTTTCGACCGTAGGCGGTCGAACACAAGGCCGATTCCTCCATTCTGCGGTATGCCAGGCCTCGTTTAGGATGTTCTGTCCAAGCCGGTTGGCTCCCAATGAACAGGACGCATTCCGTTGCCTCCCGATGAACACAACACAATCTCTCTGTTCTGACCCAGCCGGTTGGCTACCGATGAACAGGATGTCGTCACTGCTCTCCGTTGCCTCTCCATTTACACGAGCCCTGGCCATATTTATTTAAGTGGGAGTTCATTAGTAATTTGATTAATTGAACTTAATTTATCATGAACTTAGTCTTAATAGTTTTTTGCATATCTATGTTGTAGATCAGTAGCTCGCGATATAGGTCCCCTATCTTTGATATGTTCCTAGAGAAAACTAAGTTGAAAGATGATAGTAGCAATGATGCAGACTGGGTCCGTGATCTGAGGATTATCCTCCTTGCTACACAGAAGAATTATGTCCTTGATGGACCGCTAGGTGATAGACCTATTGCAGGAGCAGATGCAGATGTTATGAATGTTTGGCAAGCTCGATATGATGACTACTTAATAGTTTAGTGCACCATGCTTTACGGCTTAGAACCGGGACTTCAAAAATGTTTTGAGCACCACGGAGCATATGAGATGTTCCAAGAGCTGAAATTGGTATTTCAGACTCATACCCATGTCGAGATGTATGAGACCTCTAACAAGTACTTTGCCTACAAGATGGAGGAGAATAGCTCAGCCAGTGAGCATGTGCACAGAATGTCTGGGTACTACAATCACTTGAATCAAGTGGAAGTTAATCTTCCAGAGAAGAGAGTGATTGACATAGCTCTCTAGTCACTATCACCAAGCTACTAGAACTTTGTGATGAACTATAATATGCAAGGGATGAAGAAAACGAGTCCCGAGCTCTTCGCGATGCTAAAATCAGCGAAGGTAGAAATCAAGAAAGAGCATCAAGTGCTGATGGTCAACAAGACCACTAGTTTCAAGAAAAAGGGCAAGGGAAAGAAAGGGAACTACAAGAAGAATGGCAAGCAAGTTGCCACTCCCGTGAAGAAGCCCAAAGCTGGACCTAAGCCTGAAACTAAGTGCTTCTACTGCAAAGGGAATGGTCACTTGAAGCGGAAACTGCCCCAGATACTTGGCGGATAAGGAGGACAAAGCGAACAAAGGTATATTTGATATACATGTTATTGATGTGTACTTTACTAGTGTTCGTAGAAACCCTTGGGTATTTGATACAGCTTCAGTTGCTAAGATTAGTAACTCGAAACATGAGTTGCAGAATAAACACACACTAGTAAAGGACGAGGTGACGATGTGTGTTGGAAGTGATTCCAAGGTTGATATGATCACCATCGCACACTCCCTCTACCTTCGGGATTAGTGTTGAACCTACATAAATTTTATTTGGTGTTTGCGTTGAGCATGAATATGACTGGATCATGTTGATTGCAATATGGTTATTCATTTAAGTCAGAGAATAATTGTTGTTCTGTTTACATGAATAAAACCTTCTATGGTTATACACCCAATATGAATGGCTTATTGAATCTCGATCATAGTGATACACATATTCATAATATTGATGCCAAAAGATGCAAAGTTGATAATGATAGTGCAACATATTTGTGGCACTGCCGTTTAGGTCATATTGATGTAAAGTGCATGAAGAAACTCCATGCGAATGGACTTTTGGAATCATTTGATTATGAATCATTTGATACTTGCGAACCATGCCTCATGGGAAAGATGACTAAAACTCCGTTCTCCGGAACAATGGAGTGAGCTAATGACTTATTGGAAATAGTACATACCGATGTATGCGGTCCAATGAGTGTTGAGGCACTCGGAGAGTATCGGTATTTTCTGACCTTCACAGATGATTTGAGTAGGTATGGGTATATCTACTTGATGAAACACAAGTCTGAAACATTTGAAACGTTCAAAGAATTTCAGAGTGAAGTGGCGAATCATCATAACAGGAAAATAAACTTTCTACGATTTGATCGTGGAGGCGAATATTTGAGTTACGAGTTTGGCCTTCATTTAAAACAATGTGGAATTGTTTCACAACTCACGCCACCTAGAACACCACAGGGTAATGGTGTGCCCGAATGTCGTAACCGTACTTTATTGGATATGGTGCGTTCTATGATGTCTCTTACCAATTTACCACTATTGTTTTGGGGTTATGCATTAGAGACAGCCACATTCATGTTAAATAGGGCATCGTCTAAATCTTTTGAGACAACACCGTATGAACGGTGGTTTGGCAAGAAACATACGCAGTCGTTTCCAAAAGTTTGGGGTTGCAACACTTATGTCACAAAGCTTCAGCCTCATCAGCTCGAACCCAAATCGGAGAAGTGCGTCTTCATAGGATACTCTAAGGAAACAATTGGGTACAGCTTCTACCACAGATCCGAAGGAAAGATCTTTGTTGCCAATAATGGATCCTTTCTAGAGAAGGAGTTTCTCTCGAAAGAAGTGAGTGGGAGGAAAGTAGAACTTGATGAAGGTAATTGTACCTTCTCTCGAATTGGAAAGTAGCACATCGGAGAAATCTGTTCTTGTGATGCCTACACCAACTAGATAGGAAGCTAATGATGATGATCATGAAACCTTAGATCAAGTTACTACTGGACCTCGTGGGTCGAACAGAGCACATTCTGCACCAGAATGGTACGGTAATCCTGTCCAGGAATTCATGTTATTAGACCATGGCGAACCTACGAATTATGAAGAAGCTATGATTAGCCAGATTCCGATAAATGGCTTGAGGCCATGAAATCTGAGATAGGATCCATGTATGAGAACAAAGTATGGACTTTGGTGTACTTGCCCGATGATCGGCAAGCCATTGAGAATAAATGGATCTTCAAGAAGAAGACAGACACCGATGGTAATGTCACCATCTACAAAGCTCGACTTGTCGCGAAAGGTTTTCAACAAGTTCAAGGGGTTGACTACGATGAGACCTTCTAACCCGTAGCGATGCTTAAGTCAGTCCAAATCATGTTAGCAGTTGCCGCATTTTATAATTTTGAAATCTGGCAAATGGACGTCAAAACTGCATTCCTTAATGGATTTCTTAAAGAAGAGTTGTATATGATGCAACCAGAAGGTTTTGTCGATCCTAAAGGTGCTAACAAAGTGTGCCAGCTCTAGTGATCCATCTATGGACTGGTGCAAGCATCTCAGAGTTGGAATATACACTTTGATGAGGTGATCAAAGCATATGGTTTAATACAGACTTATGGTGAAGCTTGTATTTGCAAGAAAGTGAGTGGGAGCTCTGTAGCATTTCTAATATTATATGTGGATGACATATTGTTGATTGGTTTCTGGATAACATAAAAGGATACTTAAATAAGAATTTTTCAATGAAATACTTTGGTGAAGCTACTTACATATTGGGCATCAAGACCTATAGCGATAGATCGAGACGCTTAATAGACTTTCACAAAGCACATACCTTAACAAAGTTTTGAAGAAGTTCAAAATGGATCACTCAAAGAAAGAGTCCTTGCCTGTGTTGCAAGGTGCGAAATTGAGTAAGACTCAAAGCCCGACGATGGCAGAAGATAGAGAGAGAATAAAAGTCATTCACTATGCCTCAGCCATAAGTTCTACAAAGTATGCCATGCTGTGTACAAGACCTATTGTGTACCTTGCCATGAGTTTGGCAAGGGGGTACAATACTGATCCAGGAGTAGATCACTAGACAGTGGTCAAAATTACCTCAGAGAACTAAGGAAATATTTTCTTGGGTATGGAGGTGATAAAGAGTTCGTCGTAAAGAGTTACGTCGATGCAAGCTTTGACACCGATTCAGATGACTATGAGTATCAATCTAGATACATATTGAAGGTGGGAGCAATTAGCTAGAATAGCTCCATGCAGAGCATTGCAGACATAGAAATTTGCAAAATACATACGGATCTGAATGTGACAGACCCTAACTAAACTTCTCTCACAGGCAAAACATGATCACACCTTAGAACTCTTTGGGTGTTAATCACATGGCGATGTGAACTAGATTATTGACTCTAGTAAATTCTTTGGGTGTTGGTCACACGGCAATGTGAACCATGGGTGTTAATCACATGGCGATGTGAACTAATTATTGACTCTAGTGCAAGTGGGAGACTAATGCAAATATGCCCTAGAGGCAATAATAAAATGGTTATTATTATATTTCCTAAATCATGGTAAAGGTTTTTTATTCATGATAGAATTGTATTGTTCGGAAACTTAAATACATATGTGGATACATAAAAAAATACCGTGTCCCTAGTGAGCCTCTACTAGACTAGCTCGTTGATCAAAGAGAATGATTTGTCATTTGATTACGGGATCACATCATTAGGAGAATGATGTGATGGACAAGACCCATCCGTTAGCTTAGCATATTGATCGTTCAGTTTACTGCTATTGATTTCTTGATGACAAATACATATTCCTTCCACAATGAGATTATGCAACTCCCGCATACCGAAGGAATACCTTATGTGCTATCAAACGTCACAATGTAACTGGGTGATCATAAGGATGCTCTACAGGTATCTCCGAAGTTGTTTGTTGAGTTGGCATAGATCAAGATTAGACTCCGAGTATCGGAGAGGTACCTTTGGGCCCTATCGGTAATACACATCATAAGACACCTTGCATGCAAAGTGACTAAGGAGTTAGTTACACGATGATGTATTACGGAATGAGTAAAGAGACTTGCCGGTAACGATATTGGACTAGGTATAAAGATACCGAAAATCGAATCTCGGGCAAGTAACATACCGATGGACAAAGGGCATTACGTATGTTGTCATAAGGTTTCACCGATAAAGATATTCATAGAATATGTAGGAGCCAAGATGGGTAACCAGGTTCTGCTATTGGTTATTGACCGGAGAGGTGTCTCAGTCATGTCTACATAGTTCTCGAACCCGTAGGGTCCGCACGCTTAACGTTTGTTGACGATATAGTGTTATATGAGTTATATGATATTGTGACTGAAGGTTTTTCGGAGTCCCGGATTAGATCACGAACATGACGAGGAGCTCCGGAATGGTCCGGAGGTAAAGATTGATATATAGGACGATAATATTCGGACTCCGGAAGAGTTTTGTAGTGCACCGGGTAGTTATGGATCACCGTAAGGGGTTCCGGGCACCCCCGGGAAGTATATGGGCAAAAGAGGGGATCACACCAGCCCACAAGGGGCTGGCGCGCCCTTCCTATGGCAGCCAGCCTAGGGGAGGAAAGGAAAGGGGGGATTCAGCCTCCCCCTTCCTTT
>NC_057799.1:294866446-294867216 GCF_018294505.1 Triticum aestivum
AAGTAGGATTCGGCCCTACTTGGGCCACCCCTTGGCCTCTCCCCTATCCCCACCTATATATATGTGGGAGGGGGCGCGACACAGAACCACGACAATTGCTTAGCCGTGTGTAGCGCCCCCCTCCACAGTTTAGTCCATCGGTCATATTTTCGTAGTGCTTAGGAGAAGCCCTACGGAGATAGCTTCACCATCACCGACACCACGCCGTTGTGCTGCCGGAACTCATCCACTACTTTGCCGTGATGCTGGATCAAGAAGGCGAGGACGTTACCGAGCTGAACGTGTGCTGAACGCGGAGGTGTCATGTGGCACCCCGACTCAGAGCAACCGGTTTACCTTGCATTGCCATCCCAGAGATCAAGTCTTCTGGCAATACACAACAACATGGTACAGAAACAACCGCTTTATTGATGCTAGCGGATTACATAGGTCTGATATTACATCGAGATTCGAGGCTGTAACACCCTGAGAATCATGCTACAGTAACCCCCTGTGATTAAGCTAATCATGTTGCTAAACAGGGCTTGATCACATTTGAACCACACCCCTGTCAAACTCCTAGTTCAAACTTCAAATATAATTAAAGTGAAAAATAAAAGTTTTCAAAACTCAAACAAAAATGTTCTGTGGGTGCTAAATAATACACTGGCAATTATGGTGGAGAAAACTCCTATTTATAAAATGCCTAAATACTTTAAATGAAATAAAACAGAAAAGGAAATAAACAAATAAAAAGAAAACAGAAAACAGAAACAGTCAGAGAAAAAAAA
>NC_057799.1:294867418-294933416 GCF_018294505.1 Triticum aestivum
CCCCTCTTCCCCACGCCCGACGCGCTCGCCGCCGTTCCCGTCGTTCTCGCGGCCACCGTGCCCCACTCGCCACCCCGCCGTGTCGTACGACGTCGCCGCCCTCGACTACACCCCCTCCGCCTCTCCGTCGAAGCTCGGAGCCACCGCAACGGCCTCCCCGAGCTCGCCTTCAACCTCGGACGCCGGCGACCCCCCTTCTTCCCCGGCGCCGACCTGCTGCTCCTAAGCACCCACGGGCCTTTCTTGCGCCACGCGGTGAGCTCCTCTACCTCCTCCCCCACTCCGCTAGCTCGCCCACGCTCCCTAGCTTTTCCCCCACGCGCGCCCGAACGCCGCGCCGCGGAGCTCGCCGCCGGCGGGTCTCCGGTGACCAAATGGTCACGGGCTCAAGCTCACAGCGCTCCCCACCGCACGTAGAAGCTCCCCAGCCCCTCCGCTTGCTCGACCGCCTGCCGTAGCCCTGTTTCCGTCGGGCACCCGTGCGCGCCGCCGCCTCCGCCGCTCGCCGGTGCCGATTCCGGCCGAGTCCGGCGAAGCCCCGGCCACCCCTGGATGCGGCGCTGCGAGTTCTTTCGAATGGGCCTAGCCCCGTTCCTCCCCGAGCCCCGTAGCGCAATTCCGGCCAACTCCGGCGAGGGACCGCCGCGGTTTTGGTCGCCGGAGTTGCGCCGGCGCCGGCCGCCGACGTGGCACACCTGGGGCCACCCCCTGGGTCACTGCCAGTGGCCCCCACGGGCCCAGTTGACTGGGTTGACCCAGTCAACTGCTGACTGGGCAGGCCCAGTCACTGACATGCGGGCCCCGCCGCAAAAATTAAAAAAGGAAATGTTTTATAAATAAAAATAATTAGTTTAATTAATCTCTTCTGACAGGTGGGCCCAGTAGTTAATTAACTAAAAACTAATTAGTTTAATCCTCTGTTAACCCACTGTCTATGACAGGTGGGTCCCCCTTGTCAGTTTGACCAGTCAACCCGGACTGTTGACCGCTGACGTCACTCATACGTCATGCTGACGTCATATCCCTTTTTCTGTTAATTAAATAATTCCAGAAATTCAAATAAACTTTGAAAATTCATATCTTTTAAACCGTAACTCGGATGAAAATGTTTTCTATATGAAAGTTGCTCAGAACGACGAGACGAATCCGGATACGCAGTCCGTGCGTCCACCACACCTCCCTAACCTATCGAACTCGCAACTTTCCCCCTCCGGTCCTTCTGTCCGAAAACGCAAAACATCGGGAATACTTTCCCGGATGTTCCCCCCCTTCACCGGTACCACCTACTGTCGCGTTAGGACACCCCTAGCACCGCTCACTGTCATGTCACGCATCGTCATGCTTGTGTTTGCATTGTATTTACTGTTTCTTCCCCCTCTTCTCTCCGGTAGACTACGAGACCGACACTGCTGCTGCCCAGTTCGACTACGGAGTCGACGACCCCTCCTACTTGCCAGAGCAACCAGGCAAGCCCCCCCCTTGATCACCAGATATCGCCTACTCTCCTCTATACTGCTTGCATTAGAGTAGTGTAGCATGTTACTGCTTTCGGTTAATCCTATTCTGTTGCATAGCCTGTCATTGTTGCTACAGTTGTTTCCCTTACCTGCTACCCTACTGCTTAGTATAGGATGCTAGTTTTCCATCAGTGGCCCTACATTCTTGTCCGTCTGCTGTGCTATACTATCAGGCCGTGATCACCTGGGCGGTGGACACGGGCATATACTTATATATTATATACATGACACCTGAGATGACTAAAGTCGGGTCGGCTCGTAGGAGTACCCGCAAGTGGATCTTTGTGGCGAAGCGACAGGGCAGGTTGAGACCGCCTAGGTGAGAGGTGGGCCTGGCCCTGGTCGGCGTTCGCGAATACTTAACACGCTTAACGAGATCTTGGTATTTGATCTGAGTCTGGCCATTTGGTCTATACGCACTAACCATCTACGTGGGAGTAGTTATGGGTATCCCGACGTCGTGGTATCAGCCGAAGCTCTTTTGACGTCAGCGACTGAGTGGCGCGCGCCGTGTTGGACCGCTTTGACATAACCGCCGTGATCGTGTGGGTTGCTAGGTCTGCTCGCGGCCGCGTTCGCAACGTGCAGGTGTGCTTAGGGCGATGGGCCCAGACCCCTGCGCGCATAGGTTTAGACCGGCTTGCTGACCTCTCTGTTGAGCCTAGGTGGGGCTGCGACGCGTTGATCTTACGAGGCCGGGCATGACCCAGGAAAGTGTGTCCGGCCAAATGGGATCGAGCGTGTTGGGTTATGTGGTGCACCCCTGCAGGGAAGTTTATCTATTCGAATAGCCGTGTTCCTCGGTAAAAGGACGACCCGGAGTTGTACCTTGACCTTATGACAACTAGAACTGGATACTGAATAAAATACACCCTTCCAAGTGCCAGATACAACCCGGTGATCGCTCTCTAACAGGGAGACGAGGAGGGGATTGCCGGGTAGGATTATGCTATGCGATGCTACTTGGAGGACTTCACTCTATTCTCTTCTATATGCTGCAAGATGGAGATGACCAGAAGCGTAGTCTTCGACAGGACTAGCTATCCCCCTTTTAATTCTGGCATTCTGCAGTCCAGTCCACTGATATGCCCCTTTACACATATACCCATGCATATGTAGTGTAGCTCCTTGCTTGCGATTACTTTGGATGAGTACTCACGGTTGCTTCTCTCCCTCTTTTTCCCCCTTTCCTTTCTATCTGGTTGTCGCAACCAGATGTTGGAGTCCAGGAGCCAGACGCCACCGTCGACGACGACTCCCACGGCACTGGAGGTGCCTACTACTACGTGCAGGCCGCTGACGACGACCAGGAGTAGTTAGGAGGTCCCAGGCAGGAGGCCTTGCCTCTTCGATCGTTGCTACTTTTGTGCTAGCCTTCTTAAGGCAAAACTTGTTTAACTTATGTCTGTACTCAGATATTGTTGCTTCCGCTGACTCGTCTATGATCGAGCACTTGTATTCGAGCCCTCGAGGCCCCTGGCTTGTATTATGATGCTTGTATGACTTATTTATGTTTTAGAGTTGTGTTGTGATATCTTCCCGTGAGTCCCTGATCTTGGTCGTACACATTTGCGTGCATGATTAGTGTACGGTCAAATCGGGGGCGTCACAGAGGCCAAGTGACACACACGGTGCTGCTGGACGGTATGTACATTATTTAATGAACATGACGGGGCCTCGATCACACGAACTACGCGGCAACGGAAGAACGACGAGATGGCACTCCATAGCACAGGGACACCGACGTGGACACAGCCTAGACATGAGATGCGCTCCGATGCGAACCGACTTGCCTGAAAGCTGGCATAACACGCCAGGTCAGTACATTGAATGTACTTGCAAGCTCACAACAAACATAAGCACGATGACAGACAATATCAAGATATTTAAACAGGTTAATGCAATGCAAAACTACTACTGAAGGAACACAAATGATTCATGCAATGAGTCCCACGGACTCGCTTACCAGACGGTTACCTCATAACCAAACGGTGACCATACCTGGGTCACACCTGAAACCAATCACTCATGAACACCCCAAGTGTTCATGCTTCACCACGAACCAATGCATCACAACAATCACTTAGTTTGCAAGATTTATTAGAAAAGTTGATCCATGGTGTGACTTACTCACGAGTTATGACCATAACCGAGGACGCGGCTATCGATATATTAAATACACTCTGCAGAGTTAGCGCACTTTACCCACACTACGGATCACATGGCCTCGCATTCCCATTCGGGAGGACCAAAGCATTCCGACGAAACCCTCCCTTTGTCGTGCACTCTCCCCGGCCACTCCGACCAACTCCCCCTCAGGGCTACGTCTTGGGTGGCCTCGTGTCTACCAAAGACACGAACGACCACCGTCATGGCAAAACGGTCCCAAACGGGGACAACGTACCATAAAAACAAAAACGAGCACACAAGGTTATGTCTGCCTACCGGGCCAGGGTATGCACACCCATAACCTTCCCTCGTGGGAGGCACCGGTGATAGCCACAACAAAGGACCGAATCAAGACCTTCCCATAAGGTAAATGTGGTCGCACTGAATTAAAACCTGATTCAGTGGCACCATGATGTGATCAACATCATATTCAAGTTGAAGTTAATCAAGTTTAGCTTTGATAAAAACTTTTTATCATCAACATGATATAACCCAAAAAGAATCATGCAACTACTCGTCATACAAAGCAAATAACTCATATTCATGGATCAAACTTATCAATATATGCATCTTGCAATACTTAGAACCAAAACTTCTCTGGTTATAACTCATTTTTATTTATCAAGCAATATTGTTATTAGTTCTTTATTTAAATGAAACTATCACTTAGTAAAATAACTCACATTAATTTCCATAGCAATATGCATAGTGCAAAATATTACTCTACTTAGCCAAACAAGTTCATGTATTCAACCAGTAACTAAATCAAGCATATCAAGCATGGTAAAGTAACTAGAAATTAACTAAATTTATTTATCAAATTTTAAATGCAAATAAACACTCATATTCAAGTAGAAAATCATAGATATTGAAATAAGACCATCCAAATGCTGGAGTGGCATGCCTTAGTGTAGAGGAGGATCACACCGCTCTTGGTTTGCTTCAAGACAAGCTTCTCCTTCTGAAAAAGAATTTAAAACCACAAAAATATTTGTCAAAACACATTTGAAAATCACCAGAAATTCTAGATAGCAAGGAAAATCCACCTTTTGGTGTGCTGCTAGAGCTTTCTGAAACAAAGACAATGCAAAAAGAATCAAATCATTTGGACTTATGGTTTAGAAATGGTGGCTGGTCGAAGTTCAGTCAAATTTTTGAATAATATTTGAATTAAACAGAAATCCTGGGGGGTGACGTCGAAGGCGTAAAACTGAAATACGCCTCCACTCGTACCGCTTCGGGTGTGAGTGGTGAGACCGACAGGTGGGTCCCGCGCGTCAGGAGAGAGAGGGGGCGAGCGAGATCAGAGAGAGGCGGAGCTTCGTCGGAGCTTACGCCGGCAACGAGGGGGTTTGGAGCTAGGCTAGAGGGATTGGATTGAAGCGGGGCTCGAGGCGCACCTGCCCGTACCCGTGGCTTGGCGAGAGGTGGACGGAGCTGCTCGAGGTTGAGCTCGCAAGCTACGGTGGCGAACGGGTTTCGCCGGAGAGGTTGAAGACGATGGCTAAGGGAGGCTCTGAGGGCTTGGCGGCGTCTAGGCAGCACCAACAGACCACCAAGGCCCCGCCCAAACAGCTGCTTGAGCTCGAGAGGCCCTGGAGAGTGGCGGCTGGCCTGCGGGGATCGCCGGAGTCCTCGGGTCGGGCGACGGCCAGAGGCCTGCCCGACCAAGCTGCGGTCGTTCTACGTGTTCGTGGGGGTTGTGTGGAGTGGTGCTTGGCCAGGATTCGAGGCGAGGTCGCTTTATATAGCTGGAGCAAGGGGGAACGTGTCGCTGCCGGAGCTCTCTGGACACGCGGCGAATGGCAATGAGAAGCTCCAAGGCGAGGGGGCAAAGGCTCAGCGTCAACGCAGGAGCTTGCCCACACTCGCGAACGAGCACAGGAGGCGGTTGGGGAAGTGGACAAGCGCACGCGCGCACTGTGGCGTTTTGGCCGCGACGCGCCCATGCTTGCTGCGGCGGTTCCGGCGTCGGCGACCGCCAGGGAGCAGTCAAGGGTGATGGGTTGGGTCTTGTGGCGCGGTACGGCAGTCGGCGGCGAGCGCTGGAACGAGCACGCGCGAAACAGAGGGCAAGGCGCCAACCAGAGCGCGTCGAGACGCTGCCAGGTGCCGTATCCTCGCGCGGTCACCAGGATGGCATGGTCAAAACGATGCCCAGGAGTAGCCAAACCTTGTCTACGCGCTCGACCGTGCAGTGTTTAGTCTAGGAGAGGTGATGGTTCATGCCCAGGCCGACCAGACTTGACTCCACTAAGCTGACAAGTTTTTGTCCAGAAACTTGGTCGCCAAGGTTGGCCACCTTGTAGAAGGCCATTAGGGCTGATCTCCTGGGGTTTAGGGTTTCTTAGGAGGGTGTTTAAGCTCAAGAAAGATCAAGGCTAAAATCTCAAGGAAAAATGTACTTGTTGTACAAACTGGAAGTTTGGCCCAGAATAGAAATGACTTTCTACAGCAAAAATATTCCAAAAAGTGGTGCAATATTTTTGCATGGGAAGGTGTGCCAAGGTTCTAAGAATATTCAGGAATTATCTCAAATTTTTTTGAGCAAGAAAAATTGAGGTTGCTTTGGAGCACAAGTTTCTGAAGTGAGTTTCAGAGAGGAAAATGAATATTTTACTTTTATGAAAAATATGCATTGGATTATTTTGAGGATTTATCAGAGGAATAAAGTAGATAGGCCACTTGGGTGAAAGTCAAGGATATGCCAAAGTGACAAGTCCATTTGAAATGATTCAAACTCCAATTCAAATCAGGGCAAAAACCACGTTAAAAAGCAAGTCCGGAAAAGAGAGAGAAGGCAACTCCGGAAAAAGAGAGAAGGCAAAATCCAGGCTGTCACATGTCATACGTTTGGTACTCGATTGGTTGGATCGCGAAGAAGTTTGACTACATCAACAGCGTTACTAAACGCTTCCTCTTACGGTCTACGTGGGTACGTAGACACACTCTTCCCTCTCTTTGCTATGCATCTCCATGGATAGATCTTGCGTGTTCATAGAAACTTTTTGTTTTCCATGCAACATTACCCAACACTCTCACCTCTCCTCCTTCTCCTCATGTCAAGACCTCCTCGATCTTCGAACACTTCATCCACACAAAACTTAATAGAAAACTCAGTGAGATCCGTTAGTATAATAATGCAAATTACTACTTTAAGTACTATTTCAAACCCATTCATATTTTTTGCATTATAGCTACATTACTCTAACTTCTCCATGGCTTATACCACCGATACAATCCATAGTCCTATCAAAACAAGCAAAAGAATGCCTAAAAAACCCAGAATCTGTCAAAAACAGGGCAGTCTGTAGCAATCTAAACATTGACCATACTTCTATAACTCCAAACATTCAGAACAATTAGGAAAAAATAAAAAAATTGCATAGCAGTACTATGTAAAAAGTTCAGAAAGTTTTGACGTTTCAGTAAAAAAATGTAAATTCACGCACTACATCCAAAGTTCTGTTTTTGCACCGCACACACCAACTAGCAATCTAATCATCCTAAAGGAAAATCTTGGCACATTATTTTTATAATACAACGGATTTGTACAATGAGATAATTATTTTTGTTGAAAAGTTTCTATAATCAAGGTTTTCAAAGTTTCCATGGGCATGAACAAAGTTCAAGGAGCTCCCCCACTCCAACGGTGCTCGTCTTTCTTACTTTCACTTTCCTTTTTGAATGGTTTTAAGTTCCCCTCTATATTTTTTTGGTTTTAAACTTTATAAAAGCACAGAACAGAATAAAATGACTCTATAAAACTTCCGGGTTGTCGCCTTGGCAGCGCTTTCTTTAGCCATTAAGCTAGGCATAAAGTGCTCAAGTAATCGATCCACCTGGATCCCAAGGTATATCAAAGCCAATTTTAATTACCACTGATTTATAATTTAATAGTGAGCACAAAGCAACATAAATCATGAAACAACGAAGTCTAACTCTCTTCCTATGCATCGGAATATGATAAAAGAACAATTCATGCACATCAAGTAAAGGCCAATGCATAGTATAAACAGTTTGTTCCAATTTTATCATGTTGGAAACATAGAGAGGCGGAGATGTACGTGTGGTTCCTCTCTCATAATAATTACAAGTAGGACCGGCAAGCACATGCATATCATTTCCATTAAAATCATTAGGTGCAACGGTAAAAGGAAACCCATCAGTGTAATCCTTAATAAGAACAAACTTCTTTGATATAGTGTAGTTCGGAGAATTCAAAGAGATAGTGGGACTATCATGTGTAGGTGCCATAGCAACAATTTCATTCTTAACACAAGGAACTATAGCAAGTTCATCTCCATAAGCATCATTCATATTGGCATCTTGGCCACAAGCATAGCAAGCATTAATTTCATCAAAAAGGGATATTTCAAAAGAATCCAAGAGATCATAGCAATCATCCTAGAATTCATCCTTCGGCAAGCATGAAGGGAAACTAAACAATGTACGAGTTGAAGAGTTATTCTCATTAGAAGGTGGGCACTGGTAGCTAATCCGCTCTTCCTCCTTTTGTTCTTCGCTCTCCTCATCAACTTTTTCATCAATGAGCTCATAGTTTCATCAATTTCTTCTTCCATAGATTCCTGCAAAATATTATTCTCTTCTTGGACAGCGGAGACTTTCTCAATAAACTCATTAATATCAGCATTATATTCATAATTATCATAGCAATATTTAAGTATAGCAAAATTTTCAGATTTATAAATAGCATCACTATAATTTTCATACTCTTTAAACAAAGATTCAATTTCACAAGCACCCTTAAAAGCAACAATTTTTTCTATTCGTTCTACATTACACTAATCATATATACCATTAGCATAATAAGCTAACGTTTCATTATCATTAAATTTGCACGAAAAGGTAAGGTGTCGAGCCTTCATCCTAGAGCAACAAGTATAATCATATCTCAAGCATAGATCCCAAGCATACCACAACATATGAATTTGATCCCATAACAGTTTCCCTTTTTGAGACAAGCGATAATCCCTAAAGTATTCACATTGATCCAACGTATCTCCCAGTATCAAGTTGAATGGGGTTTTCTTGGGATTATCAAAGTAGTGTTTAATATTTTTCACATAACGAGCATCGAGGGTTTTAGGAGGTTCCCCATCTCCATGAGTAGAAAGTACAACTATTTTTTTGGTGTTTCGTGTTCCATATCCATAGCTAAAGATATAAAACAACTTAGAACATAAAATAAAAACTACTTGGTGATAAAGCAAATATGCACAATCGAGAATATTCACCCCCACGCTATTGCTCCCAGGCAACGGCGCCAGAAAAAGGTCTTGATAACCCACAAGTATAGGGGGTCATTTGTGGCCTTTTTTGATAAATAAGAGTGTCGAACCCAAAGAGGATCTAAAGGTAGAACAAATATTCCCTCAAGTTCTATCGACCACCGATACAACTCTACGCACACTTAACGTTTGCTTTACCTAGAACAAGAATAAAACTAGAAGTACTTTGCAATAATAAAACTACAAATAAATTGCAAGATAATAAAATTTAGTTGTTTAGTAGAAATCTTTTGTCACACAAGAAAGTTATTTGTCCCTAGGTGATTGATAACTATACCGGAAATCATTAGCAATTTTATATGTGGGAGAGGCATGAGCTAACATACTTTCCGCACTTGGATCATATGCACTTATGATTGGAACTCTAGCAAGCATTCTCAACTACCTTAATGATAATGATCATTAAGGTAAAACCCAACCATAGCATTAAGTATCAAGTCCTCTTTATCCCTTACGCAACAACCACCTTATTCGAGCGTGTCGGGGGAAACGACACCTATGGGATCCCAGGGAATCCCTACTATGGTTGGCGGTGCGTGGAGCTGTGCAAATAGCAGGTCTAGCGATCAACGCAAGGGGATTTTTACCCAACTTCGGGCCGCAAACAACCCTAGTCCTGCTTATCTGTGTTCTTTGGTGTTCTTGTGTTCTTGGACTAGCTACTATGTGTGCATAGTTCCAAAAGTCCGAATCCTTCCACAGTACGCCTCGGGCCTCCTTTTATATGTCAAAGGGGTCGCCACAGTGGCACACGGGAGGTGGAAAGTATCTACAGTGTACAAGGTTATCGCCTGCGTAGGACAATCACATTTAATGCGCTGCCTACGTGCCCCCCTTGCTTTATCAGGGACGACAACAGGGTTGGTCCCGTCCGTTGCTGCCTCGCCTTGCTTCGACGCGCGTCCAAGCTGACGAGGCATGCCGCGCCATGCTGGCTGGCTGGTTGCTGCGCTGGTGCGGTGACAGGGTCTTCACGAAGATCTGCATGCCACCACGGAGGTGCTTGACTGGTTGGGCTAGAGGCCGCATGTTGCCATGCAGGCGCTCACCTAGTTGGCGGGCTAGTCACCGCGTTGGAACGGCCGTGGGGCAGCGGAGCTTTGGTAGGTGCGGGCCTGGCTGCGGCCCTGCGGATGCCCCTGACAAGGGTCTCGCCAGGGTCTCGTGGGCGTCCCCGGCAAGGGTCTTGCCGGGGGTCTCGTGGGCGTCCCCGACAAGGGTCTTGCCGGGGGTCTTCGGTCGTCCCCTGCAAGGATCTTGCCAGGGGTCTTCAGTCGTCCCTGGCAAGGATCTTGCCGGGGGGCTTCGTCTTTTGGTCCTTATCTAGACTTGCAGGCCTTTGGTCTTCACAAAGATCTGCATGCCACCACGTAGGCACCCCCGAGTCTTGGTCCTGATGTTGCCGATGGTGTCAGAACCCTCAGGTTCAAGGGTGGCGGCCTTGCTGGTGTTGGGCAAGTTGCCCTGGCAAGGCTCTTGCCGGGGCTATGTGGGCTGCCCCGGCAAAGGTGTTGCCAGGGCAAATCCATCTTGCCCCCTTTGCTCTTCGTGCCTTCGGCTTGAGTGCTGCCTTGGCAGTCTCCTTCCTTTCCTTCCTCTGCCCCGCCAAGCATGGCCCCAGGCGTGGCTATGACTGCCCGTGCACAAGTAAAGGGGTACAGAAAGGCCCCTACTTTTGTACACCGACAGGGCGTAAGCTTCTGTCACTCTAGCCACCCACCATAAGAGAATCATGAACATATTGAAACACCCTATAGCGAGGATCCCTCACATTTGCGCAACACAGAGGGCACCATAGGATAGCACCAAAATAAAATATACAAGTCAAACCGATCATGTTCATCAATCAACCCATAGGACAAACAGATCTACTCAAACATCATGGGATAACCACATATCATTGGATAATAATATATAGTGTTGAGCACCATGTTTAAGTAGATAACTACAGTGGGAATATAGAGGTTGCACCGCTGCATAGAGGGGGAGAAAGCTGGTGTTGACAATAGCAAGGTTGTTGATGTAGATCGCCATCATGATAATTGCCCCGGCGGCACTGCGGCACCACCGAGAGAGAGGGGAGAGAGCCCCCCTCCTTCTTCTTATTCCTTGGCCTCCCCCTAGATGGGAGGAGGGTTTCCCCTCTAGTCCATGGCCTCGGCGGAGGGGCGAAAGCCCCTACGAGATTGGATGTATCTCTGTGTTTTTTTTCTGTTTCACTTTCATGTTTTTCAGCCCTTCACCGTTTCTTAAATTCCCGGAGATCCGTAACTCCGATTGCGTTGAAATTTTTATGTGGTTTTCCCCATAAATTATCTTTCTTGCGGCGAAATAAGGGGCCCAACCGACTTACGGGGAGCCCACAAGATACCATCGTGTGCTAGTGGGGGGAGGCCACACCCTGGTATCTTGTGGAGGTTATGGGCCTCCGTTTGTGTTGATTCTACCTCCCAAAAATCACATATATTCCAAAATAATTCTCCATAAATTTTTATCGCGTTTGGACTTCGTTTGATAAGGATATTCTGTGAAACAAACGACATGCAACAAACAGGAACTGACATTGGGCACTTGATCTATATGTTAGTCCCAAAAAATAATATAAAATATTGCCAGAAGTATATAAAAGTTGTATAATGTTGGCATGGAACAATAAAAAATTATAGATATGACAAAGACATATCAAGAGTCATACTTTCTTCGTGATCCAATTCGATCAAGCACTGCAGGAAAGGGACCTCTGAGGTATGCACATGTACGGCTCGGTAACGTCTCCTTCTCCTTGATCCAACAAGCAAGAGGGAGAGGAAGATGGGGTCTAGGCTAGCAGCACGATGCCGAGGTGGTGGAGTTTATGGTGGAACTCCTCTAGGGCTTCACGAAGCATCCAAGAGGAGAAGGGATGAGTAGTCAGAGGGGAGGCACCAAGGGTTGGGATGGCTGCTGCCCCTTGTGCCTCCCCCAAGCCCTAGGGCCAGCGGCTAGGGGGGACTTGGCCTCCAAGTCTCCCCCTTCCTTATTTTGGGGCTAGGGTTCCCGGCGCATGGGCCAAGGGGGCTATGGCGCTTAGCCCATGTAGGGCTGGTGCACCACCCCTTGGGTCCATGTGGACCCTCCGGGGAAGGTGGGCCCCACTGTGGGACCCCCAAAACCTTCTAGAACCCCCCAATACAAATACTGGAAAAAACCGATCATTTATGGAACCTTGAAAACCACTTTCCTTATATGAAACTTTATCTTCGGACCATTCTGAAGCTCCTCGTGATATTACAGACCCCATCTGAGACTCCAAACTATCTTTGATCTCACCATTATGAATATCCCATTACTACCCTAGTGTTACCAAACGTTAAGTGCGCGACCCTATGGATTCGAGAACATGCGGACATGATCGAGACAACTCTCCAATCAATAATCAATAGCGGGACCTGGATGCCCATAATAACTCCCACATATTCAACAAAGAACTTTATCGGTTTGAACAACAATTTCGAGGATTGAAACAATCCCATATTCCATTCCCTTTGTCTCATGATATTCTACTTGCCCGAGATTCGATCGTCGGTATCACCATACCTAGTTCAATCTCGTTACCAACAAGGTGTCTTTACTCATTCCGTAATACAGTATCCTCGTGACTAAACACATTAGTCACATGCTTGCAAGCTACTTAGGCTGTTGTATTACCGGGAGGGCCTAGAGATATCTCTCCGTCACATGGAGTGAGAAATCTCAGTCTTGATCCATGCAACCCAACTAGTACCTTCCGAGATATCTGAAGAGCACCTTTATGATCACTGATTTACAAAGTGATGGTTGATACCCACAAAGCATTCTTCCGGTATTAGGGAGTGGCTTGATCTCATGGTCTAAGGAATAGATACTTGACATTAATAAAGCTATAGCAATTGGAGCTTAGTGACATGATCAAACGCTAAGCTTATGATTGGGTCTGTCCATCATATCATTCTCCTAATGATATGATTTCGTTATTAAATGACAACTCATGTCTATGGTTAGAAAATCTTAACCATCTTTAATCAACGAGCTAGTCTAGTAGAGGCTCACTAGGGAGACGGTGTTTGTTTATGTATCCAGATATTTTTGAGTTTCCGGTTACTACAATTATACCATGGAGAATAAACACTTATCAGGAACAAGGATGTATGATGATAACAATTTTCCTATTGCCTCTAGGGCATATTTCCAAAACCAATTGCTTTTCCTCACTACGGATTTCTTCATCAAATCTTTGCGAGGAGGGTAGCTACACTTTTCACAATTTAGTTGGAGTAGCCAATCACAAATGGTTGGTGGTAGGGAGACTTTTATAGCTGGTGAACACAACCGCTAGGGCCAATGTGATTGTTGGAAGGGACACCCTTATCTTGCAACTGACATGTGGCAATGTTCAGATTTGCAAACACGAGCGCAATGGAATAATTAGGGCAACACGTTTTCCAACTGCCCAGTGATCAATTTAACTTAGCTGTCCAGGAGAATAAACTTCGGCACGAGAGCTAAATGGCTTGCCTGGGCTGAGATTTCCAAGTCTTCACACACTGAAGAAATATGTTCAATTGACCACACATACCCTCAATCCTGCTTCATGTAGACCCCCCTACGATGTAGCTTATGATTAAAATGAAAAAGTAATGGAATTAGTAAACAAAATTCTACACAGCAGTCTCCAATTCTTGAATAGACATTCCAAATACATCAATATTCTCACAACATTTTTAGAGGCGATCGCCCACTAGTTAAACCAAAGCTCATGCAGTTTCACACGTGTATACTCACAAACACATTAGTTCCTTAATTGTTTTGTCATTAATAATCCAGAACCCACAAAGGGGACACTATGGGCAGTTTGGTTCGCGTCCACAGCATGTGACACCTGGCCTGGGGTGCTCCCTGGAGTTGCCTGGTGCATGTTTGGTACATGTCCTCGGAACGAGGGTGTAAGCATGGCCTGGACGATGGGACAACAAGGTTAGCCTGGTGGAGAATAGAGGCAACACAATTAACCTGGTCCAGGCTACCCATTTTGGATGCATGGACGTGCCTGGTGGAGCTGCTTGGGAGTAATCACGCATTTTAATCATGATGGTGCAGAGAACAATGTGAGTAAGGAGCAAACTATGAGTGCTTAGCACCCACCAGGCCAGGCCTTGAACCAAACACTTCTTTCATGTTCTAGCCTGACCAGCCAACCTTTTTTCACTTTCTTAGACTAGGGCAAGCAGCAAAATTTCTCAGGCATGCTACTCAGGACATGAACCAAACTGCACCTATATGCATTTCGAGGTGGTTGCGTCGGCGTTCAGGGATATAAAATAGTAGGACATGACATTTACCTGAGCAAGGGGAAGCGAGGAAATTGGTTAGCTTCGTGACTATTTTGGTTTGCTTTGGGATTTTGATGGGTTCGCTCTATAAACTCATGACTTCCTGCACATAAATCCTCTTTTATTTCAACATACTACAATTGAAGTCGCTCACATACACAAGCATACACTCACCCCCTATGAATGCACCCATGCACATCCTACCCATATGAGCACCTCCGATACACTTAGCCGACACATCATCTTGAAAATTGAAGAAGTCACCACACACGCCTTTGTAGTCGATGGGAACGTGATGCAGAGCATCCTTCCATCATCCCCATGGACTCTACACCAACACATCAAGCACCGCGTGGGCCTATGACAAGAGCTCGAGCACGCGCAATGGAAACCGAGGTGAACTCCCTACTAGACATGCATATGGACACGAATGGGACTTGGTTGCTACCTCACCAAAATGCACTATGTATCATTAGGTACGAAGAGGACCCCGTGCGCACGGGCCTCCGAGACCCCGTGCCCATAGGCTACACAGGGAGCTACGGCTGTAGCACCCCGTGCGCATGGGCCCAACATACGCGCACGGGCCCTATAGGACAGCCGGCTGAGTTCGGGTTTTGGGCCTCCACTTCATCCACCTCGCCCCCAAGCCTATATATTTTGTACCAAGGGTTATGTTTAGGGTTAGAAAATACATATGTGAGATATTTGAGAGCTTTTCTCCTTCTACCACTCCATTGGAGATCAAGGCGTCTTAGGAGACAATCCACTTGTGGATTTCAAGACCTCCTCTTGGAGAAGACTATCATCATCAAGACCTCATCTCTTAGGAGTGGGAAGAACTTTACCTAGTGCTTGTTTCCTTTGATTGTTCATGTACTCTTGTGGATCTACGCATTTGCTATCCTAGCTGATGTGTGATTGGGTTTTGTTAGAGTGAATTCCTCTTTGTGTTCTTGGTGTTCATCCCTCTTTCCCGTCCAATTGTGAAAGGATCCATCTTAGGCTTTCACCCTACAACATCTTGGTATCATGAGCAAGGTTGATTCACATCTTTGAGTCCCTACCCCCCATTTGCTAGCTTGATTTTGTTGTTTTCATCCTAATTCAAAAATCCCCACAAAACATAGCCCCATAATTTTTCTTGCAATTTGTTAGATCTTGTGAGATTTGGTTGATTTGATCCACAAAATTGGTGTTTGACAAGTGGATCTACCACTTACCATCTTTCCCCACCCACCCAACCTTCGATTTTGGCCGGAAATTTGAGAAACACCCACGGATCAGAGGTGTTCTTGCGCTCCCAGAACACCCCGTGCGCACGGGCTATCGGGACCCCGTGCACACGGGCCTCACTTACCCCGTGCGCACGGACCACATAGAGCAGTTCGGCCATTTGCTCTTTTCCACCATTTTACCTTTCCACCACCACTTTGGACCTTCCGCAATATTTCTGGAGAGCGTTTGAGCTTTGGAGTTGCAGTTCTCTCGTGTCCTAAGGTGTTTCGGCGACTGAGGCATGATTTGTCTTCATCATCACCGCCAATTGTCACTGTCTTGGACTCCACTTCGACATCGACCACTTTGTCTTCATACCAACCGTAAGCAAGGACGGTAACCTCGACAACATCATTGTATTACCCTTGCAATTACCTTGATAGCCTTGAGCCTCTTTTGCGTTACTTACCCATCGAGACTAGCAAGTTGAGAATTGTCGGGCCATGCCTTAGTGCACCTTTAGTGTTATGTCTCTCCCGTGCATATACTACTTGTTATCTCGCATTATGGCTCGCCTATCAAGCATTGTGGCATAGTCCAAAAAAAGCTTTTTAGCAAAAGAAAAATAAGAGAAGCAAGAGCTTGTAAGCAATACATTGAGCCACTTTGCCTAGTTCATCATCTCGGTTCATACATACATAAGCATACTTGGGATAGTAGACGACCCGTTTCTCTCTGAGGTTGGTGCACTAGCGTATCTAGCCCATTAGAGCAATCGATCTAGCGTCTCTCTCGTATCCGTACAACAAGAGCATTTCCCGTGGTTCCACCTCTTAGAGCTCAACCCTTGATTATGCAGATCCCATCTATCTTCTGTGTGCGTGTTCCTAGTGATATCCTTGGGTTTGATCTATTTGTCTTACTTGTGGTTTGTTCATCTTCTCAACTTATTCAACTTCTTGACTAACATTTGCTTGAATTATTTGTGCCACTTCATAACCGAGGTCCTCCATAAGCCTTTTACTTGTAGGTGTGAGAAGCAAAACCCGGTACCGATTCTACTATTATAGCATCACATGGGATCGTACTTGATACATCCACAATCTTCGGAGAAGGTATCTTTGGTATTGTTCTCTCATTTTCCTACTCACCACCTCTTCTACATGATGGATAGGCTTACTTCTTCGGCGAACCCTCTCTTCGAGGATCAAGATGACGAACGCGACTACATCACCAAGAACCACTTCTTCATCGCACAATGAGCTCTACATCAAGAGAGTGAAGCTTTGGGTGATTGCATCGAGCAACTCGCCATCGACTTACGGGAATCGGAAGCAAGAGAACGGGACTATTTGGACATCAAGCTCTCCAAACAAATGGACGAACTCCGCAACATGATCCTGAGCCACGCGTCTTCCTCAACCTCATCACCAACACGGTGTTGATACGCCCATTTTGCATCATGTTTTCTTACTGTTATTTATGATGTTTTCATCCATAATAATGCTTTTTGGAGTAATTCTAATGCCTTTTCTCTCATAATATGCAAGGTATACACAAAGAGGGAGAATTCCGGCAGCTGGAAATCTGGACCTGGAAAAGCTACGTCAGGCCACCTATTCTGCACAACTCCAAACAAGCTGAAACTTCACGAGGATTTTTTATGGAATATTTGAGAATTATTGGAGCAAATAACTACCAGAGGGGGCCCACCAGGTGGGCACAACCCACCTGGGCGCGCCAGGGAGCCCAGGCGCGCCCTGGTGGGTTGTGCTCACCCAGGCCCACCTTCGGTGCCCATCTTCTAGTATATAGGTCATTTTGACCTAGAAAAAATAAGGGGAGGACTTTCAGGACGGAGCGCCACCGTCTCGAGGCGGAACTTGGGCAAGAGCACTTTTGCCTTTCGGCGGAGCGATTCCGCCGGGGGAACTTCCCTCCCGGAGGGGGAAATCATCGTCATCATCATCACCAACAACTCTCCCATCTGGGGAGGGCAATCTCCATCAACATCTTCAACAGCACCATCTCATCTCAAACCCTAGTTCATCCCTTGTGTTCAATCTTGTTACCGGAACTATAGATTGGTGCTTGTGGGTGACTAGTAGTGTTGATTACATCTTGTAGTTGATTACTATATGGTTTATTTGGTGGAAGAATATATGTTCAGATCCATTATGCTATTTAATACCCCTCTGATCTTGAGCATGATTATCATTGGTGAGTAGTTACTTTTGTTCTTGAGGTCACGTGAGAAATCATGTTGCAAGTAATCAAGTGAACTTGATATGTGTTCGATATTTTGATAGTATGTATGTTGTGATTCCCTTAGTGGTGTCATGCGAACGTCGACTACATGACACTTCACCATATTTGGGCCTCAGGGAATGCATTATGGAGTAGCAATTAGATGATGGGTTGCGAGAGTGACAGAAGCTTAAACCCCAATTTATGCGCTATTCCGTAAGGGACCGATTGGATACAAAAGTTTAATGCTATGGTTAGAATTTATTCTTAATACTTTTCTCCTAGTTGGGGATGCTTGCGGGAGGGTTAATCATAAGTAGGAGGTTTGTTCAAGTAAGAACAGCACCTAAGTACCGTTCCACCCACATATCAAATTATCAAAGTACCAAACATGAATTAAATCAACATGATGAAAGTGACTAGATGAAATTCCCGTGTACCCTCAAGAACGCTTTGCTTATCATAAGAGACCATTTTGGCCTGCCCTTTGCCTCAAAAGGTTTGGGCTACCTTGCTGCACTTTTGTTACTACTACCGTTACTTGCTCGTTACAAATTATCTTGCTATCAAACTACTCTGTTACTTACAATTTCAGCACTTGCAGACATTACCTTACTGAAAACTACTTGTCATTTGCTTCTGCTCCTCGTTGGGTTCGACACTCTTACTTATCAAAAAGAGCTACAATCGATCCCCTATACTTGTGGGTCATCAGGTGTCACTCAAGTCTCCACTCATCGTCATATTCTTCTTCCGATGAGAGTGCTCCTCAACGCGATGACACTCAAGACCGCCAACCACAAGAAAATCCGTTCCATGGCAATGGCCTACAAGAGTGAGTATGAGCACGTGAGAAGGCACGACGTCAAGAACGAGAAGCCATGGATCAAGAATAACTACCACCACATCGTCCATGTCAAGCATCTCGAGACGGCAATGCAATCCGGCAAGAGCAACAAAGTCGTGAGGCTCAAGCTCAAGCTACTCAAGACGCACTCCAAGAGTCCACTCGAGCCATTGCCCAACGCAGCCGTCAAGTACGTGAGCAAGGGAAAGCACTTCGTCAAGCACAACAAGAATAAGCAGCCCGCCGTGAAGAATAACAAGAAAGGCGAAATCGAGCACATATGCCTCGACCTCCTCTATGCCAAGAGCGCAACCACGAGAAAGATCCCCCTCCATGTCAAGAGAAACACCAAGAGGAGCGCCTGAAGAACCTCCCACCATGCCAAGAGCGACATCAACATCGTCACTATGATGAATAACTATGCTACGACAAGCTCAATTTCACCATGCCCAAGTTCTCCGGAAGCAACGATCCCGAGGAGTATCTCTCATGGGAATTGAAAGTCGACAAGATATTTCGTCTTCACAACTATGACGAGGAAAAGAAGATCGCCATGGCCTCCCTCGAGTTTCATGACTACGTCCTCATTTGGTGGGAGCAAGTGATCAAGCGAAGCCGCGAGAAGGACGAGCCACCAATCACCACTTGGACACAAATGAAGGATGTCAGCGAGATCGCTTCATGCCTACATACTACACTCAAGATCTCTTCAAGAAACTACAACTCATCAAGCAAGGCACGAAGACGATGGAGAATACTATCAAGAAATGGAGATTGCCATGATACGAGCTAATGTCAAAGATGATGATGAGCAAACAATGGCACGCTTCTAGAACAGCCTCAACCACCCAATATGGAAGATTTCTGATTTCCAACCCTACTCCAATCTTCTCGAGCTAGTTCATCAAGCGACCAAGGCCGAGCGACAAGTGCTAGAAGACCTCAAGTATGCCAAGTACAATTCCATGAACTACGGCTCATACACTCAAGCTTCGTCAACTACGACACCTTCTACCTCGACTAGAGCATCACCAAGTACCGGCGACAAGTCAAGTTCCAAGCAAGCGATGCCTTCCTCGACATGAACTCCAGCAAGCAAATACAAGAACAAGACTCCTTCATTATCAGCACCACTGGATGATCCCGTCAAGACAAGTTCTATCAAGTTCTTCACATGTGGTGGCCGTGGACACAAGTCTTTCGAATGCATCAACAAGGGAACCATGATCGCCAATGATGATGGCACGTACAACTCCATGAGTGACGACGAGATGGAAACTCTCGAGCACGTCGCCATGCATCATAAAGTGAATGAAGAAGAAGATGCTCAAGTCTATTGCAACAATGATTCAAGTCCCGCTCTCGTGGTCTCCAAGGTCTTGACACTTCAACACCAACAAGACTAAGACCAAAGGTGTCACATCTTCCACACCAAGGCCGGCATCAACGGACGTCCCGTGAAAGTCATCATCGACGGAGGAAATTGCCACAACTTGGAAAGTGAAGATCTATGTTCCAAGATTCAATTGGTCAAGATGAAGCATCCACACCCCTACAAGGTCCAATGGCTTAGCGACTTCGGCACCATTCAAGTGGAGCACACCATGCAAGTTTCTTTCAAGATCAGCGCCTACGAGGACACCTTGGAATGTGATGTGGTCCCTATGTCCGTGTGCCACCTTCTCTTGGGAAGACCTTGGCAATTCGACCGCGGCATCATCCACAACGGAAGAACAAACCACTATAGCTTCAAGATGAAGGGAACGGAGTACGTGCTACGACCTATGTCACCAAGCCAAGTGATAGCCGACAAGCAAGCATCCACCTGACGGTGTAATGGACTAGGGGGTACTCACCACGTCGTCCCCCGACCAGCTGGATCGGGTCGAGGACCCCCACGGCGGTTCATTCATGGGCCACTTCGGGCAGCCCATGCCGCATACAAGGAGGTTTCCACAAGACTTCACGCCCAAGCCAAGGACTCTCCAAAACCCTAGGCCTCCGATGCATATATAAACCGAGGCCAGGCTAGTCAATAGACAATTTGATATTCATTACTACAATCTCGTGGTAGATACATGTACTCTGTACTACACCCATATCAATACAATCAAAAGTAGCATGTAGGGTATTATCTCTTCAAGAGAGCCCGAAGCTGGGTAAAATCACGTGTCCATGTTACCATCACTCCAAGACGCGTAGCTTAGGACCCCTAATACGAGATACGCCAGATATAGAATCGACGTTGGTGCTTTCATTGAGAGCCTGTTGGGTGATCGCCACGAAGCGATGGGATGATCAGGTGATATTTTTCATTAAAGATTTGTTTGGTGCAAATTATCTCTTTGGCAATATCGTTGTTGCGTCGTGCTTCTTTGTTTACAGGTAGATTGGGTTTGAGAAAATTTTGAGCGGCGGCAGCCCTGTCCGCCGCCGGACAGTATGTCCGATCCAAGAAGCACCGGCATGCAATCAATAGCCTGGAATTAGGCCTTGATCTAGGTCAGTACAACGACAAAATTTGCGGTGATTGGACGAGCGGCGTCCCAGCCAAGAGGATGACGCATACACGGCGGTACTTCACATGGAACAGTACACCAAGTCCAACTTGAATTCAGCCATGCGGCCGACAGGGAGATCCAATCCTTCCTTTTCTTTACTTTCTTTAACGGGAGGTAGTCTACGCTTTTGTCTTCTTGTATATGTCTCCCATGCACCTTTTCTAGTTCCAGATTGATTTGATCCCTGCATGGGTAGTACTATACTAGTACTTTCTAACACCCACGTGGGATGCTATACCTCCTGCACCGTATCAATTTGGATCTGGCGTCTGATCGCTAGCTGATTACCTCACAAATCCTCAGTATGGTCTATGTTTGCGTTCGCTGCTTGGCGATACATCGGATCCGGACTCAACCTGACCCACGGACGATGCAGCCGAAGAGATAGTGCGGAAGCCGCACCCTAACAGGGACTTGGCTCCATGGCAGCACACAAATAGCTTTTCTTGCTCCACAGACGCGGCATGTGAGAACGTGTTGCACATCATCGGAGCTCTTGAGCGGCTGTGTTCCAGCCGAGCACATGCACGCAGCATCAAGCTGGAGCAGCAGACACGGGCTGAATTCGGATGGTTTGGCGGCATACACGCTGGTACTAGTACTATTACTAGATGTGAATCCATGAACGCCCATATGTGTCTCTTCAGATTGCTACAACAAATAAACCAGGTGCTATTAATCCTAGTAATTTTTACTTGCTTGGGTTTATTTTTCCAGAGGAATTATTACTTTGTTTGTTCCATCATATGTACACAGGTGTGTCAAATGATGGCCGCATTAACGATGGTTGCGTCGGGGACTCGGTTCGCCCTGCGAATTCAGGCTTTGTCACACTGGCGCCCCGCATCGACATTGGCTTTGACGCCAGGCCACATCTCTTTAAAATAAATATTTTGCGTAAATTAATTACGCAAGGATTTTTATATATTTATATTATTACTTTTTGGACTGCACTATTTTACACGTGTAGGTAATCGACTTCGACTACATCACGCGGTCACTTTGGCTAGTCGACGTCGTCATCCCAATCGGCATAAATCGGCTTCCGTGATCACCTTGTTGGTCGAATTGCCATACCGACATGTTCAGTTGCCTCGGGGACTTCGGCAACGCTGAGAGAGCTCTACCTCATCGAGTGTTTGGCACACAGGCCATATTTCTTTTATTACTCACTTTGCATTAATTATTAATTATGCTACATTTTTTTAATTTAATACTATTACTATTATCTCCGGCTTGCACTATTTTCTGTGCACAGGTAAATGCTCCGGGTTGGGCAGCACTGGCTGCTACCTCTTGAGCACTGTGTTGGTTTTCCCTTGAAGAGGAAAGGGTGATGCAGTAAAGTAGCGTAAGTATTTCCCTCAGTTTTTGAGAACCAAGGTATCAATCCAGTAGGAGGCCGCACTCAAGTCCCACGGACCTACACAAACAAATAAGAACCTCGCAACCAACGCGATAAAGGGGTTGTCAATCCCTTCATGGTCACTTATGAGAGTGAGATCTGATAGAGATGATAAGATAATATTTTTGGTATTTTTATGATAAAGACTAAAAGTAAAGAAAGCAAAATAAACGATAATAGAAATAACTTGTTGTTGGGAGATTAATATGATGGAAACTAGACCCGGGGGCCATAGGTTTCACTAGTGGCTTCTCTCAAGATAGCATAAGTATTACGGTGGGTAAACGAATTACTGTCAAGCAATTGATAGAATTGAGCATAGTTATGAGAATATCTAGGTATGATCATGTATATAGGCATCACGTCCGTGACAAGTAAACCGAAACGATTATGCATCTACTATTATTACTCCACACATCGACTGCTATCCAGCATGCATCTAGAGTATTAAGTTCATAAGAACAGAGTAACGCTTTAAGCAAGATGACATGATGTAGAGGGATAAACTCATGCAATATGATATAAACCCCATCTATTTATCCTCGATGGCAACAATACAATACGTGTCGTTTCCCCTACTGTCACTGGGATCGAGCACCGCAAGATTGAACCCAAAGCTAAGCACTTCTCCCATTGCAAGAAATATCAATCTAGTAGGCCAAACCAAACTGATAATCGAAGAGACTTGCAAAGATAACCAATCATACATAAAAGAATTCAGAGGAGATTCAAATATTGTTCATAGATAATCTTGATCATAAACCCACAATTCATCGGATCTCGACAAATACACCGCAAAAAGAAGAGTTACATCAAATAGATCTCCAAGAGAATTGAGGAGAACTTTGTATTGAGATCCAAAGAGAGAGAAGAAGCCATCTAGCTAATAACTATGGACCCGAAGGTCTGAGGTAAACTACTCACACATCATCGGAGAGGCTATGGTGTTGATGTAGAAGCCCTCCGTGATCAATGCCCCCTCCGGCAGGACGCTGGAAAAGGCCCCAAGATGGGATCTCACGGGTACAAAAGGTTGCGGCGGTGGAATTTGGTTTTCGTGGTGCTCCTCGATGGTTGGGGGTACGTAGGTATATATAGGAGGAAGAAGTAGGTCGGTGGAGCCACGAGGGGCCCACGAGGGTGGAGGGCGCGCCCAGGGGGTAGGCGTGCCCCCTACCTCGTGGCTTCCTCGTCTGTTGCTTGACGTCCACTCCAAGTCCTCTGGATCACGTTTGTTCCGAAAATCACGTTCCCGAAGGTTTCATTCCGTTTGGACTCCGTTGGATATTCTTTTTCTGCGAAACACTGAAATAGGCAAAAAACAATAATTTGGGATGGGCCTCCGGTTAATAGGTTAGTCCCAAAAATAATATTAAAGTGTATAATAAAGCCCATTAATCATCCAAAACAGAATATAATATAGCATGGAACAATCAAAAATTATAGATACGTTGGAGACGTATCAAGCATCCCCAAGCTTAATTCCTGCTCGTCCTCGAGTAGGTAAATGATAAAAACAGAATTTTTGATGTGGAATGCTACTTAGCATAATTTTCAATGCAATTCTCTTATTTGTGGTATGAATATTCAGATCCGAAAGATTCAAGATAAAAGTTTAATATTGACATAAAAGTAATAATACTCCAAGCATACTAACTAAGCAATTATGTCTTCTCAAAATAACATGGCCAAAGAAAGTTCATCCCTACAAAATCATATAGTTTGGTCATGCTCCATTTTCGTCACACAAGAATGTTCTCATCATGCACAACCCCGATGACAAGCCAAGCAATTATTTCATGCTTTAGTAATCTCAAACTTTTTTCAACTTTCATGCAATACATGAGCGTGAGCCATGGATATAGCACTATGGGTGGAATAGAATATGATGATGGGGGTTATGTGGAGAAGACAAAAAAGGAGAAAGTCTCACATTGACGTGGCTAATCAACGAGCTAGGGAGATGCCCATCGATTGATGTCAATGCAAGGGATTGCCATGCAACGGATGCACTAGAGCTATAAATGCATGAAAGCTCAACAAAAAGAAACTAAGTGGGTGTGCATCCAACTTGCTTGCTCACGAAGACCTAGGGCATTTGAGGAAGCCCATTGTTGGAATATACAAGCCAAGTTCTATAATGAAAAATTCCCACTAGTATATGAAAGTGACAAAACAAGAGACTCTCTATCATAAAGATCATGGTTCTACTTTGAAGCACAAGTATGAAAAAAATATAGTAACATTGCCCCTTTTTATTCTTTTTTTGTGGCCTCTTTTTTGGCCTTTCTCTTTTTCTTTTTTTGGGACAATGCTCTTTGAATGATGATCATCACACTTCTATTTATTTACAACTCAATGATTACAACTCGATACTAGAACAAAGTATGACTCTATATGAATGCCTCTGGCGGTGTACCGGGATGGGCAATGAATCAAGATTGACATGTATGATAATATGCATAGTGGCTTTGCCACAAATACGGTGTCAACTACATGATCATGCAAGGCAATATGACAATGATGAAACGTGTCATGATAAAAGGAACGGTGGAAAGTTGCATGGCAATATATCTCGGAATGGCTATGGAAATGCCATAATAGGTAGGTATGGTGGCTGTTTTGAGGAAGATATAAGGAGGTTTATGTGTGATAGAGCATATCGTATCACGGGGTTTGGATGCACCGGCGAAGTTTGCACCAACTCTCAGGGTGAGAAAGGGCAATGCATGGTACCGAAGAGGCTAGCAATGGTGGAAGGGTGAGAATGCGTATAATCCATGGACTCAACATTAGTCATAAAGAACTCACATACTTATAGCAAAAATCTACAAGTCATCAAAAACCAAGCACTACGCGCATGCTCCTAGGGGGATAGATTGGTAGGAAAAGACCATCGCTCATCCCCGACCGCCACTCATAAGGAGGACAATCAAAGAACACCTCATGTTTCAAATTTGTTACACAACGTTTACCATACGTGCATGCTACGGGACTTGCAAACTTCAACACAAGTATTTCTCAAATTCACAACTACTCAACTAACACAACTTTAATATCACTACCTCCATATCTCAAAACAATCATCAAGCATCAAACTTTTCTTAGTATTCAACGCGCTTATAAGAAAGTTTTTACTAATCTTGGATGCCTATCATATTAGGACTAATTTCTCAATTTAAGAAAATTACCATGCTGTTTTGTAGGACTCTCAAAATGATATAAGTGAATCATGAGAGAACAATAGTTTCTATAAAACAAAAACCCCGCCGTGCTTTAAAATATATAAGTGAAGCACTAGAGCAAAAACTATATAGCTCAAAAGATATAAGTGAAGCACATAGAGTATTCTAATAAATTCCGAATCATGTGTGTCTCTCTCAAAAGGTGTGTACAGCAAATATGATTGTGGTAAACTTAAAAGCAAAGACTCAAATCATACAAGACGCTCCAAGCAAAACACTTATCATGTGGTGAATAAAAATGTAGCTCCAAGTAAAGTTACCGATGGACGAAGACGAAAGAGGGGATGCCTTCCGGGGCATCCCCAAGCTTTGGCTTTTTGGTGTCCTTAGATTTACCTTGGGGTGCCTTGGGCATCCCCAAGCTTAGGATCTTGCCACTCCTTGTTCCATAATCCATCAAATCTTTACCCAAAACTTGAAAACTTCACAACACAAAACTCAACAGAAAATCTCGTGAGCTCCGTTAGTGAATGAAAACAAAACACCACTTCAAGGTACTGTAATAAACTCATTCTTTATTTATATTGGTTTTAAACCTACTGTATTCCAACTTCTCTATGGTTTATAAACTATTTTACTAGCTATAGATTCATCAAAATAAGCAAACAACACACGAAAAACAGAATCTGTCAAAAACAGAACAGTCTGTAGTAATCTGTAACTAACGCAAACTTCTGGAACTCAATTTTTTTTTACCAAAATAGGACGACCTGGATAATTTGTTTATTGATCTACTTCAATTGGAATCAGTATTTTATCACGTTCTGGTGATTTTAAACAATTGTTTTCGTGAACAGAAAGTTTCTGGAATTTTCAGCAAGATCAAATAACTATCATCCAAGAAGATCCTATAGGTTTAACTTGGCACAAACACTAATTAAAACACAAAACCACATCTAAACAGAATCTAGATGGATTATTTATTGAATAACAGCAAGTAAAAATATCGGGTTGTCTCCCAACAAGCGCTTTTCTTTAAAGCCTTTTAGCTAGGCATAGATTCATCAATGATGCTCACAAGAAAGACAAGAATTAAGGCACACAGAGAGCATCATAAAACACGTGACAAACACATCTAAGTCTAACATACTTCCGATGCATAGGCATCTTATAGGCAAACAAATTATCATGGCAAGCAAAAACTAGCATATGCAAGGAAGCGGAAAGAAACAATAGCAATCTCAACATAACGAGAGGTAATTTAGTAAAATGAAAATTTCTACAACCATATTTTCCTCTCTCATAATAATTACATGTAGGATCATAAGCAAATTCAACAATATAGCTATCACAAAACATATGCTTAACACGATCCACATGTATGCAAAGTTGACACTCTTCCAAAATAGTGGGATTAACATTAACTAAAGTCATGACCTCTCCAACCCCACTTTTATCAAAAATTTCATAAGATTGAACATTCTCCAATGGGATCTAAAGTTGACACTCTTCCAAACCCAATTTCAATAATATTTCAAACACTATTATCAATCTCATATTCATCATGGGGCTTAAATAAATTTTCAAGATCATAAGAAGAACTATCACCCCAATCATGATCATTGCAACAAGTAGATGACATAGCAAAACTAGCATCCCCAAGATTAGGGTTTTGCATATTTTTAGCACAATTGACATCAATAGAATTTATAGTAAAATCATTGCAATCATGCTTTTTATTCAAAGATCTATCGTGAATCGCTTCATAAAGTACTTTATCACAATTTCCAGATTCACGAATTTCAAGCAAAACCTCATAAAGATAATCTAGTGCACTCAATTCACTAGCAATAGGTTCATCATAATTGGATCTCTTAAAGAGATTAGCAAGTGGATTAGGATCCATAGATCTTAGGTTCTCTGTTTAGTAATAAATAATCAACTATTCCAACCAAACGAGCAAATGAGCCAAGTAAGACATCAAAGCAAACGAAAAAGACGAACAGAAGAAGGGCGAATAAAACGGCAAGGGTGAAGTGGGGGAGAGGAAAACGAGAGGCAAATGGCAAATAATATAATGCGAGGGATAAGAGTTTGTGATGGGTACTTGGTATGTCTTGACTTGTGCGTAGACTCCCCGGCAACGGCGCCAGAAATCCTTCTTGCTACCTCTTGAGCACTGCGTTGGTTTTCCCTTTAAGAGGAAAGGGTGATGCAGTAAAGTAGCGTAAGTATTTCCCTCGGTTTTTGAGAACCACGGTATCAATCCAGTAGGAGGCCACACTCATGTCCCACGCACCTACACAAACAAATAAGAACCTCGCAACCAACGCGATAAAGGGGTTGTCAATCCCTTCACGGTCACTTACGAGAGTGAGATCTGATAGAGATGATAAGATAATATTTTTGTTATTTTTATGATAAAGACTAAAAGTAAAGAAAGCAAAATAAACGGTAATAGAAATAACTTGTTGTTGGGAGATTAATATGATGGAAAATAGACCCGGGGGCCATAGGTTTCACTAGTGGCTTCTCTCAAGATAGCATAAGTATTACGGTGGGTAAACGAATTAGTGTCGAGCAATTGATAGAATTGAGCATAGTTATGAGAATATCTAGGTATGATCATGTATATAGGCATCACGTCTGTGACAAGTAGACCGAAACGATTATGCATCTACTACTATTACTCCACACATCGACCGCTATCTAGCATGCATCTAGAGTATTAAGTTCATAAGAACAGAGTAATGCTTTAAGCAAGATGACATGATGTAGAGGGATAAACTCATGCAATATGATATAAACCCCATCTTTTTATCCTCGATGGCAACAATACAATACGTGTCGTTTCCCCTACTGTCACTGGGATCGAGCACCGCAAGATTGAACCCAAAGCTAAGCACTTCTCCCATTGCAAGAAAGATCAATCTAGTAGGCCAAACCAAACTGATAATTCGAAGAGACTTGCAAAAATAACCAAACATACATAAAAGAATTCAGAGGAGATTCAAATATTGTTCATAGATAATCTTGATCATAAACCCACAATTCATCGGATCTCGACAAATACACCGCAAAAAGAAGTTACATCAAATAGATCTCCAAGAGAATCAAGGAGAACTTTGTATTGAGATCCAAAGAGAGAGAAGAAGCCTTCTAGCTAATAACTATGGACCCGAGGGTCTGAGGTAAACTACTCACACATCATCGGAGAGGCTATGGTGTTGATGTAGAAGCCCTCCGTGATCAATGCCCCCTCCGCCAGGACGCCGGAAAAGGCCCCAAGATGGGATCTCACGGGTACAGAAGGTTATGGCGGTGGAATTAGGTTTTCGTGGTGCTCCTCGATGGTTTGGGGGTACGTAGGTATATATAGGAGGAAGAAGTAGGTCGGTGGAGCCACGAGGGGCCCACGAGGGTGGAGGGCGCGCCCCCTACCTCGTGGCTTCCTCGTCTGTTGCTTGACATCCACTCCAAGTCCTCTGGATCACGTTTGTTCCGAAAATCACGTTCCGAAGGTTTCATTCCGTTTGGACTCCGTTTGATATTCTTTTTCTGTGAAACACTGAAATAGGCAAAAAACAACAATTTGGGCTGGGCCTCCGGTTAATAGGTTAGTCCCAAAAATAATATAAAAGTGTATAATAAAGCCCATTAATCATCCAAAACAGAATATAATATAGCATGGAACAATCAAAAATTATAGATACGTTGGAGATGTATCACTGGCACCTCGGTGATAACCCACAAGTATAGGGGATCGCAACAGTTTTCGAGGGTAGAGTATTCAACCCAAATTTATTGATTCGACACAAGGGGAGCCAAAGAATATTCTCAAGTATTAGCAGTTGAATTGTCAATTCAACCACACCTGGATAACTTAGTATCTGCAGCAAAGTATTTAGTAGGAAAGTAGGTTGATAGTAGTGGTAACGGTAGCAAAAGTAATATTTTTGGGTTTTGTAGTGATTGTAACAGTAGCAAAGGAAAAGTAAATAAGCGAAGAACAATATGTGAAAAGCTCGTAGGCATTGGATCGGTGATGGAAAATTATGCCGGATGCGGTTCATCATGTAACAGTCATAACATAGGGTGACACAGAACTAGCTCCAATTCATCAATGTAATGTAGGCATGTATTCCGAATATAGTCATACGTGCTTATGGAAAAGAACTTGCATGACATCTTTTGTCCTACCCTCCCGTGGCAGCGGGGTCCTAGCGGAAACTAAGGGATATTAAGGCCTCCTTTTAATAGAGTACCGGACCAAAGCATTAACACATAGTGAATACATGAACTGCTCAAACTATGGTCATCACCGGGAGTGGTCCCGATTATTGTCACTTCGGGGTTGCCGGATCATAACACATAGTAGGTGACTATAGACTTGCAAGATAGGATCAAGAACTCACATATATTCATGAAAATATAATAGGTTCAGATCTGAAAATCATGGCACTCGGGCCCTAGTGACAAGCATTAAGCATAGCAAAGTCATAGCAACATCAATCTCAGAACATAGTGGATACTAGGGATCAAACCCTAACAAAACTAACTCGATTACATGATAAATCTCATCCAACCCATCACCGTCCAGCAAGCCTACGATGGAATTACTCACGCACGGTGGTGAGCATCATGAAATTGGTGATGGAGGATGGTTGATGATGACGATGGCGACGGATTCCCCTCACCGGAGCCCCGAACGGACTCCAGATCAGCCCTCTCGAGAGATTAGGGCTTGGCGGCGGCTCCGTATCGTAAAATGCGATGAATCCTTCTCTCTGATTTTTTTCTCCCCGAACATGAATATATAGAGTTGGAGTTGAGGTCGGTGGAACACCAGGGGGCCCACGAGGCAGGGGGGCAGGCGCGCCCAGGGGGCAGGCGCGCCGCCCACCCTCGTGGACAGGGTGTGGGCCCCCTGGCCTTGATTCTTTCGCCAGTATTTTTTATTATTTCCAAAAATAATCTCTGTGAAGTTTCAGGTCATTCCGAGAACTTTTGTTTCTGCACAAAGATAACACCATGGCAATTCTGCTGAAAACAGCGTCAGTCCGGGTTAGTTCCATTCAAATCATGCACGTTAGAGTCCAAAACAAGGGCAAAAGTGTTTGGAAAAGTAGATACGACGGAGACGTATCACTCGGCATACCGACATATCACGTCACATCGGCTCGACCGGGGGCTTCGTCATCACTTCATTAAGCCATGCTGGGGACTTCGGCGTCATACTACCGGCCTGCTCCGTTGCCTCGGTCGGACTGGGGGTTCCACCTCGCCACATTGGCCGTGCTATGTCGCCACTTCGGAGTGCCGAGCTCTTCGCTCCACTACCTTGGGACCGGCTTGGGGGCTAGGACCTTGTCCTGCCATAAGCTCGGGTCGCGCATTGACACCGAGCACATTAACTAGCTAAGTCGCTTTCATGCTCAGTTTCTGTTTTTATTCTTGTTCGGTTCGACCAAACATTATATTTGTGTTAAAAACTTAGTTTGTCAACAAACGTTGTTTGTTAAAAACACTTCCTCTCCCATTTTAACTGGGGGCTCTTAAATTTGTACGAGCCGTTCTATAATAATTGTTTTCTTCCTAGTCGTTGCAAAGTCTTTTTCTACCACTCCTTTCTCGACTCGAGTGTGTGGTCAACAGCCGGATAGCCTGTTTTCTCTCTAATTCCACTCGAGTATAGTTTGCTAAACTGGCCTAACAAGGAGTGCTCCACCTTCGGGATAGGAGGTTGCAGCCATAGGCTGATCCGCTTGAAGTCTTGAGATCGGATATGTCATATTAATGCACGACAGAAGCACAAAAGTAAGACCAATTTTCGGATTGGCACCAAATGACTCGATTTAGTTCGGGCGTAAAAATTTTACTGAAGTTTTTTGGTTTTCCAAGCCTATGGCACTTTTAAACTATTTGTATGTTTCCAGCATTAGTCTCGCAGTGCAACGCCGGACACCTTTAGAGATTCGGCAAAAACATTCTCGGAAATTGCTATATATGCATCGGTTTCGAATTGTGTCTTTGGTCAATAGTTGGGTTGCCCGGCTCCTGTGCTTGCCTCCTACGTTCCGCTTTGTTTGGCTAGGTGTGCAAAGGGAGAACCACTGCGATTGTGCTTCCAGCTCGCACGGTTAAGCTCCTCAGTGGAGAAAGCGGAAAACTGACTGTCACAATAAGCATAAACTGTTCAGCGATCCGATGACTGTGTTAAACTATAACATGGATGGAGGTCACCCCATGTTAAACGATGGGCCATTCATAACATTGGCCGAAGTGTTAACGACTTGACCTTGGATGTCGCCGAACACTAACCGGGGGCTAGTAGCTGGCCTCCCACCTTTAAGCTCATATGACAAAGTGAAAGTTATAAAGCCTGCATATTTGATTGCCTTGTTTCCGCTAACACAACCGCCTCCGGGCACCGAGACGTCGGCTAAGGGTTGTCTTGTTACTACGGAAACACCATGCGTAGCATCTACAAAGGGGTAGAAGCCGACGATGGACCACTTTCAAATGATAAACGGTCGCGACGGAGTCAAAATAAACATATCTCATCAGCGTTTGTATTCATTATACAAGCGCTGCCTTCCATAATTATCGTTATCAAGCCATAAATATGCATCAATTTGACTTAAGATTTTGGCCAAACTGGGTTGCCTGGCTCCTGTGCTTACCCCTATGTTCCCGATTGTTCGGCTAGGCGGTAAAGGGAGCACCTCTGTGATTGTTACTGCCGGGTCATCCGGGTTAGTACCTCAGACTGGGTGAAGCCGAAAGCTAGCCATCTTAAAGGATATAATTGGTCGGCAACGACGGGAGTGAAAACTTCGGTTCACTAAGACCATAGAGTTCGGGAACTATCCCCAAACTAAATCCTCAATATTTTCCTACCACATTGGCCGGAGGTGAGGTTTCACAATCATGGTCAGCTGACAACCCAAAGAAAGGAACCGATAGCAGGACTATTTTCTTTGGAAGATGTTTATTACATTCAAATAGTAATATAACATATCTCTCCGTGTACCTTTGCTTATAAAACCATATGGCCGGATTGCCTCGTTTGCCATAAATCTTTGCCATCATAAAGGCTTTATAAAGTGGGACAAACACTCCCTGGCTACTGCCCGAGGAGATTGAAGCCGATGGTCGGTCAAAAAAGTTTTGTACAGTACGGATCCGAGCATTAATGATCTACAGTACTTGGATACCTACAATCATTACACCTAATTTGTGATTTTACTCTTGATATCGATCCTTAATTCGTCCACCCGTGCCCGCATTAAGGCTCGGGGGCTACTGGGCTTCGGGCTTATCATTTACTAATATTAAAGGGGCACATCGATCCCCTGATCTGGTGTGTGCCACCCGACCACTGTCTCGGGGGCTACTGCATTACCTATTCAATGCAGAAAATTCAAAGTGCTCAGTGCTCGGCTTGACCGAACTATGGGCAAATGCATCTTTGAACAATGATAGGTGCCATTCGGAACCTATCCGACATCAAGCTAATACATTATGGCGACTACTCGAGACCCTCTCTCCAGGGCCTGTCCGCCGATCACTATCTTCTCTAAAATATTACGCCGCGTTTCTATTCCTACGTACGCTGCCAAGTTAGGATTTGATCCTTTGCCTGATTTCTCGAATCGACATGGGTCTCATGGGCTACCGGGATCAGCGGTTTCATGTTTTCCTTCAGGTGCATCTCGGGTTTTGGACCGACACACACCTTGAGGGCTACTGGTTATATATCTCGGCAGAAAATAAATTGCACCAATCAAGAAAAATATATCTGCAAAAAATTAGCCCAAGCCCGAGGTGGTTCATCACCTCGGAAGCAGTCCAGCATAAAGCTCACATACAAGTGGCTGGCTCCGTAAAGGGCATTTCCGGTATTAAGCTCGGCTAAACTCATTCAAATTTTTTGAACCAAGGTGATCTATGACACCTCAGATACAGTCCGGCGTTGGAGCTCGGATACAGTCCGGCGTTGGAGCTCGGATACAGTCCGGCGTTGGAGCTTGGATACAGTCCGGCGTTGGAGCTTGGATGCAGTTCGGCGTTGGAGCTCGGCTGCAAAAAGACACCTCGAATGCAGTCCGGCATTGGAGCTCAGACGCAAGAGGACACCGCCGCACGGGAACAACTTCAAACCCAAGTTGTGGTGTAAAAAATAACAAGGCATTGATAAATGCCGAAAACTTAAAGGTCTCCTCGGATGCCCGACATGTGCATTCTTCGGATTCAGCTCGGCGATCCTCAATTAAAGATGGGAGAGATTTGTTGAACCAGTTTTCAAGACCGACGTACGAAGATGAAGAACAGTTCGGAAGAACCGAGGAGCGTCCCCAACTTGAAGACCGGTTCAAGGGGCTACTGACGTTGTCATGGACTAGGGGGTACTCACCACGTCGTCCCCCGACTAGCTGGATCGGGCCGAGGACCCCCACGGCGGTTCATTCATGGGCCACTTTGGGCAGCCCATGCCGCATACAAGGAGGTTTCCACAAGACTTGGCGCCCAAGCCAAGGACTCTCCAAAATCCTAGGCCTCCGGTGCATATATAAACCGAGGCCAGGCTAGTCAATAGACAATCTGATATTCATTACTACAATCTCGTGGTAGATACATGTACTCTGTACTACACCCATATCAATAGAATCAAAAGCAGCATGTAGGGTATTATCTCTTCGAGAGAGCCCGAAGCTGGGTAAAATCCCGTGTCCATGTTACCATCGCTCCAAGACGCCTAGCTTAGTACCCCTACTACGAGATACGCCGGATATAGAACCGACACCACCCATTGTGGAGAGACTAGTGAGAGAGTGAACCACCACAGAGTGAGCGCCACAAGCCCAAATTGAGTGACTCTACGCCAAGAGAGAAAAACTTAGTCCTCATAGCCACAAAAAGAGAGATGAGAGAAGTGTGTGAGAACTCGTCAAGTGTCATCCACTATGTCCTAGTGTGCAAAGATGGGCTGGCAAATACTAACACTACTTACCCTCTTCCTCTAGTGTTGTCTGATTTGTTGCAGGAATTCGCGGATGTATTCCCAGATGAGCTACCTCCTGGTCTTCCTCCTCTACGTGGCATCGAACACCGAATCGATCTCATCCCCGGCGCACCTCTTCCTAACCCTGAAGAAACCAAAGAAATACAAAGTCAAGTCCAACAACTCATAGACCATGGACATGTGCGTGAAAGTTTGAGTCCTTGTGCCGTGCTGGTCATTCTTGTGCCAAAAAGAGATGGTAGTTTCCGCATGTGTTCCGATTGTAGACCCATCAATGCTATCATTGTTAGATATAGGCATCCCATTCCACGCCTTGATGATATGCTTGATGAGCTTAGCGGTGCCACCATTTTCTCAAAACTTGATCTTAAAAGTGGTTATTATCAAATCCGCATACAAGAAGGTGATGAATGGAAAACCGCTGTCAAAACAAAATTTGGTTTGTATGAGTGGCTAGTTATGCCTATGGGTTTATCAGAAGCATCCAGTACTTTCATGTGTGTTATGCATTATGTGCTTCGTCCTTACATTGGTATGTTCGTTGTGATCTACTTTGACGATATTCTTGTGTTTAGCAAATCCCTAAAAGAGCACTTAAATCATCTTAGGGCCGTTTTGCAAACTCTTAGAAAAGAGCGCCTTTATGCCAATATGGAAAAATGCACTTTTGGTGTTGACAAGATTATTTTCTTGTGCTTTGTTGTGTCTTCCAACGGTGTTCATGATGCGGAGCATCCCAAGGTCATCCCCATGGACCTACATACGTCTCCCACGACACCACTTGGACCAATGACAAGAGCTCGAGCAAGGGCTATCGAAGATAAGGTGAACTCGCTCCTCTCCGAACTACCACTTTCTACACATGAGACATGACTACTACCTCAAGCGGAGACCCTATGTGTGATCAGGTGCTTGGAGGAAAGCCACGAAATAGCTACACCCAACGGACAAGACGACGAGGACACCAAGTACAAGGACCAAGAGAAGAAGCTGCCTCAAGCTGACAGCCACCGGACGACCGGTATCGTCGAACGTCCGACGCTTGGGAGCTCCAGCCAGCCAGCCGAGTCCCAGCCTGAGCACGCTCCAGCGGCCGGACGACCGATGCCGACTGGACATCCGACATGCTCCAGCCCCCGGACGACCGAGCCCCTCCGGACGACCGGCACCACCGTCACAGGACCAAAACGTTAGAAGTATGGAGACCACCGGACGACCGACGCCCCGAACGTCCGACGTCGGCTCGAAAGCGAACACCGACCATCCCGAGCCAAAATGTCGGACTTCCGACAAGTACCGGACGTCCGGACCCTCGCGAGCCACTGGACGACCGGTAGCTGTCGGATCCAACGCCTGTGCATTGACAGCGTATTGGGCCGAGGCCCATGTACCCCTTCGTCCACTTATTCTATATATACTCCCCCTCCTCCCTCTTTCTAGGGTCAGCATTGTGATAGCTCATTTGGGAGATAGAGATTTGCTCATCCATCCGGATCTACTCCATCGAGAGAGACTGCGGCCTCTACAGAGAAGATCCATCTTGGATTCAAGACCCCTAACGGGAAGACCCTCAAGACCACCTCACGGAGAAGAACTTGCTACTTGTATCGTCCCTTGTTGATCGTGGATCGTGTATCTCTTTGTGTTTCGAGGATCTAGCACATGTGTAATCGAATCTTGTTGTCTGAGTGACTTCTCTCATTTTCCCCTCATGTTTCCCCTCGTATTCTTTGTAGGACCCGCTCCAATCATGAAAGATCGGCCCCTAGGGTTTCACCCTACATCATCTTGGTATCACGAGCTTTGGTTGATCACGAATTTGGAGGCCCTACCCTTGTTTTCTAGCCTTGTTTTGTTGTGTTCTTCCCTAAATTCGAAAATTCCTCACCAAAAATAGCCCCAATTTTTTTGTGATTTGTTGGTGTGATGAAGTCTTGTTGGATTTGATCCGTGGATTTTTGTGTGTAGCAGGTAGATCTAGCCTTTTCCCACCTTTTTCCCTGTTTCCATCCACAAATTCGTCCAATTTTGGCCAAATTTTGCCCCACCATGAACCCTAGAAGTTCAACCCGTGCCCTAAATAGCCCAGGCACCAGACGTCCGACAGTCTCCGGACGTCCGACGATCAACGGTCGTCCGACCACCACCGGACATCCGACGTTTCCTGACGAAACTGAAATTTTTCACCCGAAAATTTTCAGCCACCACCCACACTCCTGCATTGCCACTCCCTTTCCATTTCCACATTCCGCACCAATACTCCGATAACTCCACTTACCAAACCATCACCGCTTTCCGCATCCACCATTGCTTACACAATAGCACTCCGACAAATTTTGACACGTTTTGTTCTTTGAGAATTTGAGTTGCGGTTTCCATTTCCTAACGCGTCTCGACAAATTAGGGATGGTTCGACATCAACATCACCGTTGCGCATCTTCGCCACGGACTCGTCATTGACAACAACCACTCAACAATTTTGACACCTTCAACCCTAAGCAAGGACAGTAGCTTCGACGACATCTTTGTCTACTCCTTGCCATTACATTGATAACCCCATAGCCCATTTTGCGTACCTTTCCTATCAAGACTAGCCTTTGAGTATTGTCGGCAACGTCACTTGTGCACATTAGTGATCATAGTTCCCATTTCATACACACCATATCATCTTGGTACAAGTATCTTGATATCGTCTCTTGTGTCACAAGGTTGTCATAGCATATGCACAATTATCTTGGTTCGTGAAGTTTTGCATAACAGGCCAAAGAAAGAGCTCACAAGAGAAATAGCCAAACAAGCTTTTAAGCAAAAGGAAAATATAAGCAAAGAGCTTTTAAGCAAGAACCATAGCATCATACTACATTAAGATTGTCATACTCGATCATCTTGGATCATATCATCGGAACACCATACGAATAGCATACTTGGGATAGAACTCGTTGCATTTTTGCTTAGTAGGTTGTGCACAAGTCGCGTATCCGCCTATTGTGCAATCGTGCTAGCATCTCTCTAGAGTTGTGCAACAAGAGCATTTTCCGTGGATTCCACATTTTCTGCTCATTTTTTGCACAACCCCATTTATCTATATGCATGTGTGTTTCCGTGTACCACTACTTGCTATCGGTCTACTTGTTGCATTTGCAAATTTGCGAATCTTTTTCAACATTATTGAGTCTCCTTAACAATTGCATCAAATTTTGTGCCACCATCCTAACCGAGCTCCACCATAAGCTTTCTTTGTGTAGGTGTGAGAGATTGACGAGATACGGTACCAATTGTGCTATTTCCTTGTTACATCATTGAGTGATCTTTGATCCACCCTCAACATCAGTCAAGGTACACTTGGTATTGTTCTTCCTTTCTCCAACTCAGACGTTTGCTTGGAATGATGGATAGGCCAACTTCTTCTACCAAACCATTCTTCATCGAGCAAGGCGACCACTCAACCTCCTACGTCACCAAGAGCCACCTCTTCGGTGCACAAAGAGCATTGCATCAAGAAAAACAAGCTATGAGCGACCGCATCGACAACCTCACCACCGACTTGCGACTCTCCGAGCAACGTACAAGAGACTACTTCGACAACAAGCTCGACAAACAAAAACAAGAGAACAATGCAAGAATGGACAAGATTCGCGCCTTGTTGGTCAACCGTTCTTCTACCACTTCGTCATACTCAAGATAGAGCCATTCAAGTAAACACTCTTCTGACACCATCTCCGGCTCAAGTACACCGACATTGAACACTCTACGTCGAGCCGCGTACCAAGACCGTCAAGCAACCCACAATCCTCTACACGTCAATGGTCCACAAGAGCAACTTGAAGAGCAAGAATATCGACATCGTCAAAATCAAGCTACATTCGTATAAGCACAAGAAAGGCAATGTCTACGCCAACAAGAGGAAGCACAAGAACAACGACGCCAACAAGAGCTAATGCAAGAATGGCAACACCAACATCAAGATGAGCAAGATGCCATCACGCTACGTCAACAACAAGAACGACGTGAAGCTCAAGCACTTGAGGCGCTACGTGCCCTCCGACATACGAATCGTGTCGTTGCCAACCGGAACCGCCATACACGTCAAGAAGAAGAAGCACTTGGCGACGAAGTTCAAGAAAGAAGATATCAAGCACGAGTGCATCGTCAAGTTCCTCAAGCTCCTCCACAAGCTAGACAAGAACAACAAGCTCCTCAAGAACCACAAGCTCGACACGAAGTACAAGCTCGCTAAGAGCAAGAAGACAATGGCAATCCTCCACGCCAAGAGCAACTAGAGGGCCACAATCCTCCATGTCAAGGAGGCCATCACCCTCGACCCCAACACAATGAAGAGCAACACTATGGCAAACTCAAGTTCACCATGCCCATGTTTTTCGGAAGCAATGATCCCAAAGAGTACCTTTCATGGGCATTGAAGGTTGACAAGATCTTTCGTTTGCGCAACTATGAGGAAGAGAAGAAGATCGCCATGGCATCCCTTGAGTTCCAAGACTATGTCCTCATTTGGTGGGAGCAAGTCATTGAACATCGATTAGCAAGAGGTGAACCAACAATCACAACTTGGGATCAAATGCAGGATATCAAGAGAGCGCGCTTCGTGCCAACATACTATAATCGCGACCTCTTCAAGTGACTACAACTCCTCAAGCAAGGAACAAAGAGTGTTCAAGAGTATTACAAAGAAATGGAGATTGCCATGATACGAGCTAATGTCACGGAAGATGATGAGCAAACTATGGCACATTTCATGAATGGACTCAATCATCCTATCAAGAACATCGCCGACTTCCAACCGTACTCAAACCTCATCGAGCTAGTGCACCAAGCCACCAAGGCGGAACGACAAGTGTAAGATGACTTCAAGTATGCAAAGTTCTCTTCCAAGTCATATGGCTTCTCCAACACCCAATCTTCAACGACTCCAACACCTTCTACCTCAACCAAGTCTTCTACAAGCAACGATGACAAGTCAAGTTACAAGAAAACTTTGACAACCTCAAGTCGTCCTCCTACTACAAGCAACTTCAAGCCGAGAGATTCATCATCTACAACTCCACTGGATGAGACCATCAAGACAAGTTCCATCAAATGCTTCACATGCGGCGGCCGAGGCCACAATTCCTTCGAGTGTACCAACAAGCGCACAATGATTCTCAACGACTACGGTACATACGACTCCATGAGTGAAGGAGAAATGGACGCCATTGATAATGTGGCTATGCACCTGCAAGTGAACAAGGACGATGATGATCAAGTCTTTTGTGACGAAGATTCGAGCCCCGCTCTCTTTTTCTCCAAGGTCTTGACACTTCAACATCAACAAGACGAAGACCAAAGATGCCATATCTTCCACACTAAGGCCAGCATAAATGGAAGGTCCGTGAAGGTCAGCCTCGATGGAGGAAGTTGCCATAACTTGGCAAGTGAAGAACTATGCTCCAATCTCCAATTGGTCAAGATGAAGCCTCCCCATCCCTACAAGGTCTAATGGCTAAGCGACTCCGGCACTATTCAAGTGGACCACATGGTTCAAGTTTCCTTCAAGATAGGAGCATATGAAGACATGTTGGAATGTGATGTCGTTCTGATGTCCGTTTTCCACCTCCTACTTGGACGACCATGGCAATTCGACCGAGGCGTCATCCACAATGGGCGAACAAACCACTATAGCTTCAAGATGAAGGGAAAGGGGTACGTGCTATGACCTATGTCGCCAAGTCAAGTGATCGCCGACAAGCGAGCCACCCATCGTGGAGAGAATAGTGAGAGAGTGACCCGCCCAAAAGGGAGTGAGAGCCACAAGCACAAAATGAGTGCCTCCACGATGAGCGACAAGAAAAATCTAGTACTATTTGCCACCAAAAGTGAGATAAGAGAAGTGTGTGAGAACCCATCAAGTGTTATGCACCATGTCCTTTTGTGCAAGGACGAGGCACCAAAAACTAACACCTCTCATAATCTACCTTTAGTGTTATCTTCTCTATTGCAGGAATTCCAAGATGTATTCCCCGATGAGCTACCTCCGGGTCTACCTCCACTATGAGGCATCGAACACCGCATCGACCTCATCCCCGGAGCACCTCTTCCTAACAAGGCTCCCTACCGCGTCAGTCCCGAGGAAACCAAGGAGATCCAATGGTAAGTACAACAACTCATCGACAATGGCCATGTACGAGAAAGCTTGAGCCCTTGTGCCGTCCCGGTAATCCTTGTTCCAAAAAAAGATGGTACATATCGCATGTGTTCCGATTGTCGTCCTATCAATGCTATCACAGTTAGATATCGTTACCCCATTCCATGCTTAGACGACATGCTAGATGAGCTTAGCGGAGCCACAATTTTCTCTAAAATTGATCTTAAAAGTGGTTATTACCAAATCCACATACAAGAAGGTGATGAATGGAAAACCGCTTTTAAAACCAAGTTTGGCTTGTATGAATGGTTGGTCATGCCAATGGTCCTATCTGAAGCACATGGTGCTTTCATGCGAGTCATGCATTTTGTTCTTTGTCCATACGTTGGCATATTTGTTGTGGTCTATTTCGACAATATTCTTTTACTTAGTAAATCTCTCAAAGATCATGCCACCCATCTTAGAACCGTTTTGCAAACTCTTAGAAAAGAGCGCCTTTATGCTAATATGGACAAATGCCTTTTCGGTGTTGATAAGCTTGTTTTGTTGGGTTTTGTTGTATCTTCTAAGGGTGTTCATGTATCTAAGATCAATGCTATTAAAACTTGGCCCCAACCAACCAACTTGCAACAAGTGCGTTGTTTTCTTGGTTTAGCCGGTTTCTATCGTAGATTTGTTAAGGACTTTAGCACTATTGCATCCCCTTTACATGCTTTGAGTAACAAAAATGCACCTTTTGTTTGCGGACCATCTCAAGATACCACATTTAATGAACTTAAGAATTTGCTTACTCATGCTCCCGTGCTTACATTACCCAACTTTGACAAAACTTTTGAAGTTCATTGCGATGCTAGTGGTAACGGCATAGGAGGTGTTTTAACGCAAGAGAACCGCCCCATAGCTTACTTTAGTGAGAAACTTTCCAGAGACAACTTAATTATCCCATCTATGACAAAGAGCTATATGCTTTAGTGCGAGTTTTTCATGAGTGGGAACATTATCTTCGCCCTCATGAATTTGTCATTAATACCGACCATGAAACGCTTAAGTACCTTAAGGGTCAAACTAAGTTGAACAAGCGTCAAGCTAAGTGGAGTGAATTCATTGAGTCTTTTCCCTTTGTCATCAAGTACACCAAAGGCAAAGAAAGCGTTGTGGCGGATGCGCTTTCCCACAAATGCATGCTTGTTACTAAACTTGAATTGAATTTCATTGGCTTTGAGCACATAAAAGACTTGTATGCGCATGATCCTACTTTTGCTATTCCTTATGCCAAATGTTTGACGCATACGTCTTGGGAACGCTATTATATCAAAGCTGATTATCTTATGAGAGCTAACAAACTATGCATTCCCGAGTCTTCTCTTCATTTGTTACTTTTGCAAGAATCTCATGGAGGAGGACTTATGGGACACTTTGGACGCGACAAGACATTTGCCATGCTCTCCAAGAACTATTTTTGGCTAAAGATGTTCCGGACGTCTCACGTTTCACCAACTAATACTCTACATGTCGCAAAGCTAAGTCAAAAGCTCAATCCCATGGTCTCTATATGCCACTTCCAATTCTGTATCACCCATGGGAAGATATTAGTACGTACTTTGTCCTTGGGTTGCCTAGAACTAGAAATGTCAAAGATTCTGTGTTTGTTGTTGTGGACCGATTCTCAAAAATGGCTCATTTCATCCCATGCAACAAGATAGACGATGCTTCACATGTTGCAAATCTTTTTTGTAGAGAAATCTTGCGCTTACATGGAGTGCCAAAGACTATTGTCTCGCACCGCGACGTCAAGTTCTTGAGCTACTTTTGGAAGACCTTATGCGCCAAGCTCGGAATCAAGCCCTTGTTCTCTTCGGCATACCATCCTCAAACCGATGGCCAAACGGAGGTGACGAACCGAACGCTCTCCACTCTACTACGCGTGCTGATCAAGAAGAACATCAAGGAGTGGGAGGAGTGTCTACCCATAGCCGAGTACACCTACAACCGGGCAAGACATAAGACTACCGGCAAGTCCCCCTTCGAGGTCGTCTACGGTTTCAACCTGTTGTCCCCATTAGACATTCTTCCTCTACCACTGCAAGAGTGCATCAACATGGACGCGAGTGACGAGTGAACTACCTCAATAAGATGCATGAAGATACAAGGTACACCATCGAGCGCCAAGTACAACGACTCGCGACCAAGCTCAACATCAACAAGCAACTGATGATATTCAATATCGGAGATCTTGTTTGGCTACACCTTCGCAAGGAACGCTTCCCCAACGAACGCAAATCCAAGCTTCTACCTCGAGCCGACAGACCCTTCAAGGTACTAGCACTCTACAACAACAATGCTTACAAGATCGATCTCCCGCGCGACAAGTACAACGTGAGCGACATCTTCAATGTCAAAGATCTGTCTACCTACCATGAAGATGAAGATTTTGATCCGATGCCGGATCTTTCCCAAGGGTGGGGGGGTGATGCGGAGCATCCCAAGGTCATCCCCATGTACCTACCTACGTCTCCCACGACACCACTTGGACCAATGACAAGAGCTCGAGTAAGGGCTATCGAAGATAAGGTGAAGTCGCTCCTCTCCGAACTACCACTTTCTACACATGAGACATGACTACTACCTCAAGCAGAGACCCTATGTGTGATCAGGTGCTTGGACAAAAGCCTCGGAATAGCTACACCAAATGGACAAGACGGCGAGGACACCAAGTACAAGGACCAAGAGAAGAAGCTGCCTGAAGCTGACAGCCATCGGACGACCGGTACTCGTCGGACGTCCGATGCCTGGGAGCTCTAGCCAGCCAGTCGAGTCCCAGCCTGCGCACGCTCCAGCGGCCGGACGACCGACGCCGAGCTGACGTCCGACATGCTCCATCCCCCGGACGACTGGCATCGCCGTCACAGAACCAAAACGTCAGAAGTATGGAGACCACCGGACGACCGACGCCCTGGACTTCTGACGCCGGCCGGAAATCCGACACCGACCATCCCGAGCCAAAACGTCAGACTTTCGACAAGTACCGGATGTCCGGACCCTCGCGAGCCACCAGACGACCGGTAGCTGTCGGACGTCCGACGCCTATGTGTTGACAGCGTATTGGGCCGAGGCCCATGTACCCCTTCGTCCACTTAGACTATATATACTCCCCCTCCTCCCTCTTTCTAGGGTCAGCATTATGATAGCTTATTTGAGAGATAGAGCTTTGCTCATCCATCCGGATCTACTCCATCGAGAGAGACGGCGGCCTCTACGGAGAATATCCATCTTGGATTTAAGACACCTAACGGGAAGACCCTCAAGACATCCTCACAGAGAAGAACTTGCTACTTGTATTGCCCCTTGTTGATCGTGGATCGTGTATCTCTTTGTGTTTCGAGGATCTAGCACATGTGTAATCGAATCTTGTTGTCTCTCGTTTTCCCCTCGTGTTTCCCCTCGTGTTCTTTGTAGGACCCGCTCCAATCGTGAAAGATCGGTCCCTAGGGTTCCACCCTACATCAGTTCATGTTGATGAGTCTAAAACTGAAGCAATTAAAACTTGGCCACAACCCACTAATTTGTAACAAGTGCGTAGTTTCCTTGGTCTAGCGGGTTTTTATCGTCGCTTTGTGAAAGACTTTAACACTATTGCCGCACCGTTGCATACTTTGAGTAAGAAGAATGCACCCTTTGTTTGGGTTCCATATCAATCTACCGCATTTGATGAGCTCAAATCTTTGCTTACACATGCTCTAATTCTTGCATTGCCTAATTTCGACAAAACTTTTGAGGTTCATTGTGATGCTAGTGGTAATGAAATTGGTGGAGTTTTGATGCAAGAAAAGCAACCAATTGCATACTTTAGCGAAAAACTTTCCAGTGCTCAACTTAACTATCCCATATATGAGAAAGAATTATATGCTTTAGTGCGAGTATTGCATGTTTGGGAGCATTATCTTCACCCACATGAATTTGTCATACACACCGATCATGAGACACTGAAGTACCTTAAAGGTCAAACCAAGTTGAATAAACGGCATGCTAAATGGAGTGAATTTATTGAATCTTTTCCTTATGTGATCAAGTACATGAAGGGTAAAGAAAATGTCGTGTCGGATGCTCTTTCCCGCAAATGCATGTTAGTTATTGAACTTGCATTGAATGTTATTGGCTTTGAGCATGTTAAAGATCTTTATGCACACGATCCTACGTTTGCGAATCCTTATGCCAAATGTCTTGCTAACACTTGTTGGGAGAACTATTATCTCAAGAATGGCTACCTTATGCGCACTAACAAGCTTTGTATACCGGAGTCTTCGCTTCGTTTGCTACTTTCACAAGAGGCCCACGACGGAGGACTTATGGGACATTTTGGGCGCGACAAGACCTTTGCCACACTCTCCTTCAAGTACTTTTGTCCAAAGATGTTCCGCGACGTGGCACGCTTCACCAACAAATGCTCTACATGTCGCAAAGCTAAGTCACAATCTCAATCTCATGGTTTACATATGCCACTACCAATTCCGTATAACCATGGTAAGATATTAGTATGGATTTTTGTGCTTGGTTTGCCTAGGACTCAAAAATGGAAAGGATTCCATATTTGTTGTTGTGGACCGATTCTAAAAAATGGCACATTTCATCCCATGCAATAAGATAGACGATGCTTCACATGTTGCAAATCTCTTTTGTATCGAAATCTTGAGGTTGCATGGAGTGCCAAGGACCATCGTGTCGGACCGCGATGTCAAGTTCCTAAGAAACTTTTGGAAGACAATATGCGCCAAGCTCGGCATCAAGCTACTATTCTCGACGGCCTATCATCCCCAAACCGATGGCTAAACGGAAGTCACCAACCGGACGCTGTCTACTCTCCTATGTGTGTTGATAAAGAAGAACATCAAGGAGTGGGAGGAATGCTTACCCATCGCCGAGTACGCCTACAATCGAGCTCGGCACTCTACTACTGGCAAGTCCCCCTTCGAGGTTGTCTACGTCTTGAACCCACTGTCCCCATTGGACATTCTACCTCTTGCGCAAACATGGATGCAAGTGCAAGGGCAAGCTTTCTCAAGAAGATACATGAAGATACAAGGGCAACGATCGAGCGTCAAGTACATCGCATTTCCACCAAGCTCCACATCAACAAGACACCAATGGTGTTCCAACTGGGAGATCTCGTATGGCTTCATCTTCGCAAGGACCGCTTCCCCAACGAGCGCAAGTCCAAGCTACTACCACCAGTCGATGGACCCTTCAAGGTGCTAGCACGCTACAACGACAACACCTACAAGATCGACATCCCACGCCACAAGTACAATGTAAGCAACATCTTCAATGTCAAGGACTTGGCCAAGTACCATGCTGATGAAGATCACGATCCGCGGACGGATCTCTCCCAAGGGGGGGATATGATGCGGAGCATCCTTCAATCATCCCCATGGACTCTACACCAACACATCAAGCACCACGTCGGCCTATGACAAGAGTTCGAGCACGCGCAATGGAAACCGAGTTGAACTCCTTCCTACTTGACATGCATATGGACACAAATGGGACTTGGTTGCTACCTCACCAAAATGCACTATGTATCATTAGGTACGAAGGGGAACATTCCCAAGCAGCTAAGGAGCATCACCAAGGAGTAGGAGAAGCACCCCAAGGACTTGAGGAAGAAGAAGGAAGCACAAAGGAGTAGGACAGGAAGTCCTAGGCGACCGTGTGCGCACGAGCCCCCGAGACCCGTGCCCACGGGCTACACAGGGAGCTACGGCTGTAGCACCCCGTGCGCACAGGCCCTACAGCATGGATGACTGAGTTCGGGTTTTGGGCCTCCACTTCATCCACCTCGCCCCAAACCTATATATTTCGTACCTAGGGTTATGTTTAGGGTTAGCAAAGACATGTGTGAGATATTTGAGAGCTTTGCTCCTTCTACCACTCCATTGGAGATCAAGGCCTCTTAGGAGAGGATCCACTTGTGGATTTCAAGACCTCTTGGAGAAGACTATCATCATCAAGACCTCATCTCTTAGGAGCGGGAAGAACTTTACCTAATGCTTGTTTCCTTTGACTGTTCATGTACTCTCGTGGATCTATGTGTTTGCTATTCTAGTGGATGTGTGATTGGGTTTTGTTGGAGTGAATCCTCTTTGTGTTCTTGGTGTTCATCCCTTTTTTCCCTCCAAGTGTGAAAAGACCCATCTTAGGGTTTCATCCTACAACAGAACGTTTCCTCTTAGTGACGCACGTTTCCGGAAGGCCTGGAATAAATTTGGAAAAAATGCGAACACCAATGTAAGTCTAAAACTTGAACTTTGTTGGATTAAAGATATCACTGTCCTCCTAACCATCCAACTACATGTTGGTTCGCCATAAATCCTCTTTTTATCTATATGAAATGACAGTGCCGTCGTCTAACAAAAGAGGCTAGCTCAAGTGAAGTGCATGAACATGCTCTCAAAATTAATGGCCCGCTTATATATTTATATCAATGGCTCTTTACCTTTATTTCTATTAGTCTTAAATTATCGCAAATAATAAGTACCATACGTGTGGCACAATGCACTCCAGCCCTGACGTTTTTTAAAACTAAAGTTGCCATCTGAAAAAAAAAACTTACCATCCGAAAAAGAAGTTGCCATGCTTGACCATTAAAGTTGTCATACTTGCATCACTAAATTTGCCGTGAAAAACATTCGAAGTTGTCATGTGTTTGTAGCACACATGTGGCACTTATCATGGTTCTAAATTATTTACCTGTTAATTTATAATACATACTGTAAAATTTCCAGACAATTCAAATCAAAAGGAAGGTAAAACGAAGAAAGTGTCCACAGACAATTTTGTGAACATTCATGGGGGATCAATATCATGAGTAGGCGAGGAAGAAACAATAACAGAAGCTAAAATATAAACCGACACCCTGGGTTTAGATTACTAGATACACACACAAACACACATTGTTGCCTCGATTGTTTCCTCTCCACCGATCAACCCACGTACGCATGCACACAAGATGAGTATCTTCACTTCTGCTCTGCTCTAGTTAGACTCGAGCTGCGCGTACCACACACCCTGGATCTTGACATCCTTGGGCGCCTTGGCGCCGAGGTCGGTGTCTGACGGCTGCACGCTCTCGAAGACGCCGATCACCTCGCCGGTCTCCGGCTTGCTCTTGGTGACGCTGAGCGTGATGTTGCCCGTGGAGGAGGACGCGTTCTTCACGTTCTCCTTGGCCAACTCCTCCTCGTCTCCTCTGCCTCCGGCGGGTAGCGCCACGGCGTTGTCGTAGCCAGTAGAGCCACCACGGCCCTTTGGGTCGAGGAAAGACGAACCCCTGTAGCTGGGCACGAGGAAGGGCCCGCTGAAGCTCTCGGGCTTGCCGGTGGCGACGAGCTGCTTGACGGTGAAGAGGAAGGGCACGCGCTCGCCTCCGGGGAGCTGCACGGTGACGGCCGCGTAGTCGATGCCGTCCTTCTCCTCGAACTTGAGGGTGCCGTCGGCGCCGACCTCGAGCGGGCCTTCCATCTCGTCAAGGGTGTAGGTGAGACGGGTCATGAGCTTGGTCTTCTGGAAGGCCGGCGGCTCGTTCTTCTGGATGCCCTCGGCCTTGACGGTGAAGGAGGTGGGCTCCAGGCAGAACTTCTTCATCTCGTACTTGCCGGCCTTGAAGGGGAAGGAGTCGACGCCGCCGTCGATGGTCGGGCACTGGTTCGCGGTGCCGGTACCCTTCACCTCCATGTAGGTCTTGCTCTGGATCTCGTCGAAGGTCAGCCTCTTGGGCGCCCCCTCCGCGCTCGCGCCCTGCACCCACGCGCGTCACTCTAGCTAGCTGGACTGGACAGGAGTAAAAGGCCATGGACGGGAATAGAATGGATTAGTCAGCTTACGGAGACGAGGAGGGCAGAGGTGGCGAGGGCGAAGCCGGCCATCTTGGCGGCGTCGGCGCACTTGCTTGCGACCTCCCTGATGTCGGACTGCAGGGAGCAGGTGATCCTGGCGCCAGCGTCGACGCCGAACGCCCGGGCGACGTGCGACGACGGTCGCGCGGAGGAGGCCCGGCCGCCGATCTTGGCCGGCATCAGCGTGGCCGCGGCTTGGAGAGACGCTGCCATGTTGGTCGGTGGCTTGGTACGCGGGAGGATCGATCCCACTCGTGGTTGAGAGGCGTGTTGTCAGGGCAGGCAAGTGTTATCTATGCGAGGCGCGGATAAGAGACGGCCTCCCATTGGTGGCTTCCGGATAAGAGTATCCATTTGTTCCCATGCACGCATACGCACCAGCCAGTCATTCCGAGAGCTCCTCGCTGGCGCCTTATGCGCCAGCAAACGAACCCAGCGCCCACGGGCCTGGTCATGTGGGCTGGCCCAAAAACGAGCCGCGCAGCTCGTTCAACGTGCGCCTTTCGACCATCGCTTCCTGTTTCTAACACAAAAGGACGATCGCATCGTGGTTCACTTCTCGTGGTTGACCGGTCAACTGTTGATCGCTAGCTCCTTTTCCTTCGTGCACCTTTTGTTCCTTCGTTTTTTTTTTCTTTTTTTTTCTGTTGCTTTGTTCACAAATCTCAAGAACACATGGAACTGAAAAAAATTACGAATTTCAAAAACAGTTCACTAATTTAAAAAGGTTCATCAATTCTAAGAAAAGTTAATCAAAATTTGAACACAAAAATTGGGAAAAGTTCATCTAAGTTGAAAAAAATTCATCGGATTTGAAAAAAAGTTCATCGGATTTGAAAAAAGTTCATCGGATTTGAAAAAAAGTTCATAGGATTTGAAAAAGTTCGTCGAATTTGACAAAAAGTTCATCGAGTTCGACAAAAAGTTCATCAAATTAAAAACAAGTTCACCGATTTTTGGAAAAAGTTCATCGAATTTGAAAAAAGTTCACCGGTTTTTTTGGTCGCCTTTGAAAAAGTTCACGAATTTTAAGAAAGAGAAAAAACAAAGATAGAAAAAAAGAAAGAAAACTGGAAAAACAGATGCCTTTTTCTCGTTTTATAAAGAAAATAAAAAGAACGATTCTACAACATGAGGTTATCTAGTCCAACTGGTTGGTGCGATCGCTAGCTAAACGAACGGGCGGGGTTCGAGTCGCGGCAGGCGCACCTTTTTTTTGGGGTTTTCAAGAAACAAACAGCAAAGCAGGATGGGCCGGCCCGCTATGAAACCAAGTGTAAAACGGGTGTGTGCGCCCTGTACGAAATGGCCTGTATAGGATTCAGCTGTCATTCCCCCTCTGCCGATCCAGCACCAGCCACAAGGTTGGGCCGCGCCCAAAGCGCGCGCCGGCGCACTTGGCCCGTCGCTATCACCGTCCTTGCAGCCCGTACTCATCATTGTCAGCTGACCAGCTGCGAAGCCGCTATTGTGCCACGCACCAGCTGCTCGGCACGGCCGAGGTGCAGTGATCTTTGCCGCCATCCAGCACGAGGCACTTGGGGCTGGACCAAAAGCTTGTAGCTCGCGAGCTTAATGAGCGCTCAATAGTTCAGCTCGTTAAGTTCGGAGCTCGTTTCTTAATGAATAAAGTCAATCATTGATTTCAGCTCGTTAAGCTTAACGTGCTTAACGAACGAGCTAACGGGTTTCACGAGTAGCTCGTTAAGCTCGTTAGTAACAACATAACACATATTTTCATCTTACGTGATAAACTTTTTGTAGTATTTTAACCCATCATTTCAATCTGAAAAAAGTCCAAAACAAACCTTCAATTTGTAGGCGAAAGCTAAACCAAACCCCGAACTCCCAATCCCTGAAATGAGCACACCAAACTCTCTAATCCCGGTCTATTTTAAACCTGGCAGGACGTAGCCGGGATTTGCTCAATTGGGCCGGCCCAGTAGCGCAGTTACTCGCGCAAGCGAACTAATCTGGTTTTTCTTAGTTTTTTTCTTTTTCGTTTTCTTTTCATTTTTTTATTTTTACACATGACTAAATTTCTCAGTACCCAATGTACATTTTTAACACACACATTAAATATTTTTGGATAACCTTTTGATATTTTCAAATACATTATGTACATTTTTAAATTAAATGTTTTCAAAACATTTTGAATACATGGTAATATTTTTCTAAATACATGTTTTACATTTTCTTAATGGCAATAAACATTTAATAAGACTACACGAACACTCTTTTACATGGTTCAACATTTTTAAATTTGCTTACACTTTTTTCAAGGACATGGTACATATATTATGTTAAGGTTATGACACATTTTTTTACATCACGCAAACATATTTTTACATTATACATACCTTTTTTTTTAAATGTCACAAACACATTTTTTGAAACTCCTGAACATTCTTGAAATGTTAAATTTTTTTGAATGTACAAAACATTTTTTGAATCACACGAATATTATTATACATTGTATAAACATTTGGATTGGCCCATACATTTTTTTAAACTTGTGGTATTTTTTAGATGTCACAAAATATTTTCAGGTTTCAGGAAATGTTTATGTATCAAAAAGTGTCTGCACTTTAAAATTTTGTTCAGGTTGCAGAAAAAATTTATGTTTCAAAAAGGGTTTGCACTTTAAAATTTTATTCAGGTTGCAAAAAATGTTTATAAAGGTGCTCACTTTTTCAAAGTTGATGGTTTTTTAAAAGTATTCGAAATTTCAAAAAGAGTTCGCACTTTATAAAATGTTCAACGATTTCATAAACATATACATTTTCAATACTTGTTTGCCCCTAAAAAATGTTTTCAAAGTTCGACGCTTTGGTTTCTGATTAAATATTCTGGGTCTCTGACTATGTCAGTCATAGTCGTTTGCTGTAGTGGCTACCAGGTCCCAAGTTCGACTCCACGACATGTTTTTTTGTTTTGGAATTATTACGTCGCCCGTTAAGAAAAAGAAAGAAAGAATTTTTACGTCGCATGTTAAGGAAAAAAAACTCGCTTCACGTCTGGTGGGTGGCCCAGTCGAGTTCACTGCCAACAATCCAAAACATTTTTTAAATAAATTATTTATGAAATAATTTACTAAATTCCAAAAACACTATTTTAAAAATGTGACACAATTTTGAAAATACAAAACATTTTTAAAGCATGTGAAAAACTGTTGGAATTCTGAACATTTTTTGACAAATGTGAAAATTGCGAACTGTTTTTAAACATGCTAGAGTTTCAAAATTCCAACCGTTTAAAAAACACGAAACAAATTGAATTTGTGTGAACAATAGAAAACAGGAACAGTTTTAACTTCTGAACAATTTCAGAAATGTGCAGGCATTTTTTAAACCTCACGAATTCTTGTTGTGTTATAGTGGGCCGGCCCAAATTCTTGTCCGTGAAAGTAGCTGGTAATCCCGGCCGGGATTGTAGTATTCCTAGTGTGCCAAACAGGTATCGGGTCCAAAATAGACCGGAATTATAAGTTCAGAGTGCCAATTTCTGGGATTCAAAGTTCAGGGTTTGATTTAGCTTTCGTCTACAACTTCAAGGTTTATTTTGGACTTTTTTCTTTCAATCTAATTGACATATGAGGCAACAAACTAGTGCATTTCTTTTTGTAGTCACCATATTTTATCTTAAAAACCGGACCTACACATTCATCATGTATATCACAACACATTATAATCTGTTGACGAGCGCTCACGATCTTAACGAGCTTCAAACGAGCCGAGCCGAGCAATGTTTTCTGCTCGTTAATCTTAACGAGCTTAACGAGCCGAGCCTTAACGAGCACGAGCTTAACGAGTATGAGCTTAACGAGCCGAGTTGCTCGTTAGTCCACCCCTACGCACAGCGTGTTCCCTTAAGCCATGAATGGACATCCGCCATGAACGCCATTGTGCGGAACCGCCCATGCCGCCGGCCTGGCTTTAGGACCTCCATCCTCAGTCCGTGCTCTGAACGGCCTGGCTTTAGTGGCGCAATCACCACGAACGCCACGGCTACGCACTCATGGTCCGCAACAGCAATCAAATCAATCCATTATACACAAACATTAAACCTCACTGTACAGTTTCTCTTTCTCTCTCAGCCATCCGTCGCTGACGAGAGCCACCGGCGTCCCGCGCCAAGCCGGCGGCACAAAGGGAAACTGAGAACATCAGCCTGTTCTTCAAGGGCTAAGAGTATCTACAACCATGGTAACGTAATTTGGTATCCTATATACCCGTGGGAGTGTCGGGGCGTGTCCGCTGGCAGTGCCCGGACAATATCCACTTTGCCCTATCCACAACCACAATCATCAAATTCAGATACCCTATTTCATAGAAAACCATACAGTCTACGTAAATCAAAGAGATAGCATAAAACGTAAGCAATTCGGACATCGGAATGCAATTTGTTCATCCAAAAGGGTCGAGATAATTCAAAACCAAACTAAAACGATAATAAAATAACTAGAATATAAATATACCAAGACACGTAGCCGGAGTTCACCACTTGGCCGGTCCTTGCCCTTGCGGTCGCGGCATGGCGTCCGTCTTCTTCGTTTACACATTTTTTTATAAAGGGCGCTTTTATTATCTCGAAATGTAGCATCAAACCGATACAAAGCATTTAGAGTATCACCCGCCTTTGCATAACTAGGATGCACACAACCAAACACCAAAAATCTGATAAAAAGGGAAGAAAATGGCAATAGTAGAGTCCTATAGACCGACACTATGCCTATGTCGAAACGGTTGGTGGACCGATCCGGAGATTATGCTGCCATCCATGTTGGGTAAAAACCTCCGTAGCCACCTGCTCCAACCGCGTAAACACCGCCTTGAATAGCGGTTGGTACTCCGCATGTTGTAGCATAGACCACATATGAAGCGAGTGCGTACAACGGAAGATAACCTGCAGAGGAGAAGCACTTTTGTCATTAAAAACAAAATCGTTTCTACATAGCCAAAGAGACCATAGTAAGGCATACGCTTCCACCCTTATTAGCGTTTGAACCTATTTGAAATACCATCCAACCAATGACCAAAAATATTGGCAACACTTGTGGGCGAATACAAATTTGACGCTATTTGGATGATTGACCACGTAGAACGCGTAAACTTGCATTGAAAAAAAGGTGTTTGATTGTCTCGTCATGAATACAAAAACAACACTTCCTAGTTCCTGGCCAGTAGCGTCGTGCGAGGTTGTCTTTGGTTAGCACAACACCTCTACGAAGATACCACACGAATATTTTCACTTTTAGTGGAATCTTTGCCTTCCAGATTTTCTTGTTATTGCTCACCGGTACCTCAGAATGCATGAGCGCACGATACATAGAGTCTACCATGAAAGACCCCGATGTAGTAAGGTTTCAGCGGAACACATCACGGCCTTGTGTCAGGTTAATCAGATCCAGACGGGATAAGAGATTATGCCATGACATAAGTCGGGCGCCAACTAAATCCCGCCTGAACGAAATATTCGTCGGGGATGAGCTAAGCACATGCGCAATGGTATTGTTCTTATCGCGAGCAATGTTGTACAAACCTGGATATTGTTCTCGGAGACTGGCATTGCCTAGCCAGATGTCTTCCCAGAAACGAATCTCCGACCCATCCTTTATCGCAAAAGACCCAAAGCGGAAGAGTTGTTTCTTTGCCGCCATTAGGCCAGCCCAAAAGTGTGAGTCGCCAGGTTTCCAATATGCCCGAGACACCGCCTTTTGTCCTAGATACTTGTTGCGCAGCATGGTTTGCCAAACACCATCCTCAGTAAGAAGTTTACACGTCAGCGGCAGGAGGGTCATCGTCGTCCGTGGTGGTGCCGCTCTCCGACGCGGATGAAATGTAGCCGGAGAGGTGATAGAGGAGGTACTGTTGCTCCTTCGCGTTACGGGCAGCCTTGGCAGCGGCGGTCTCCTTCTCCCATGCGAAGCGCTCGGGCGCGAGCGCCTTAGCGTTCTTGCATAGGAGGTGCCGCGCATCGGATTCCACCGTGGTCAGCGACCGCGACATGATCTCGTGGAGGAGTGCCTCCTCTGGGTCGACGGGGACGGAGCGTGCTTGCTTGTGGGAAGAGCTGGGCTCCGCCGTGGCATCGTTCGCCTCCGCCTCTGACTCTGGCATGCGCAATCGCACGAAAGCCGTGGGCACGAGCATCAACCTATGCCCGGGCGGTGCTGGTGCCGGAGGGAAAGGTGAGACTCCTGCCCTGCTCCGAAACAGGAGCGACACGGAGCTGGACGTGCAGGCGCGGCCCGCATTCTGTCGGCAGGACATGGAGTAGCTAGTGGCGGACGCGGCGGAGCTCGAGCTCCCGCCGGTGTCCACGTGCGAGCAATGGCGATGCAGAGCGTGAGATCCTCCTCATCCGGCGTGTCGCTGCTCGATCTGCCGTCCACCTCCTTCATGAGTCCGTCCTAGTCCATGGGATTGGGTTCGCTGTCGGAGTCCTGGCCGGAGTTAGCCATGGGAAGGGGAGGTGACAAATTTGGGAGGAAGCGAAGGCGACGAGGGAAGCGGAGAAGACGAGTATGGAGTTAGAAAGTGACGGTTTGACTAGGGTTCATCTGATGTGGTGGGGTATTTGTGGGGGCCATCGTCAGGGGAGGCGCCAGTAGGACAATCCGATGTATGGGGAGTGCCGGTCAGTTCGGTCATTTGGGCCAGATATGGGGAGCCCGGTTGGGTGTCATTTTTTCGCCCGGACACTGAACTGGCAGCCGTCGGGCGTTTGGGGCAGGTATGGGGCCCCCGTTGTAGATGCTCTAACCAGCTAGGTGCCTACCTCTATCACTTAGTAAGGGCATCTGCAACGGTGACACCCAAAATGGACCCATCGGCAGACGCATACGATGATACGAGAGCATGCCATTCAACCATGCTCGCATATATTTCAGACTGTATTTGAACGAACCAAACAAATTACGCAGCAACTGGATGATTTCCATCTAAGCTGGAGCACATTCATTACATTTTTGACAAATTTCATTAAAAATGTGACCATACCTAAACCTAGACTAAATCTTAGACGATGCACGTCCTTCGAGTCTTTGTTGTTCCCATTCGTTCCCATGTCGGGCGCGGGTGTCCATGTCCGATGGCCAGCTCAGCCCCGCGGAGTAAAGGTGTGTCCGTCGACAAGGAAGAGTAGGACATGGGACACGAACATGCTCACATGACTTGAGGCCTCACTGTCTCCCATGCCCTACTCCTCGTTGGACTACACGACATGTCCATCACTAGTGCATGTGAGGCCGATCATGTACGTGGATGGGCCGGACTCGTTGATGTGCCCGTTCCATTGAAGCATCATTGGTGGCGTGAATGACACGCAACTATGTTCTAGTCCATGATCGCCAGCGCTGCCAGCACCGCCAATGTTTCCGACTACGCCGTGACCGCATTACAGGCGGCGCGCGGCCTCGTACAGCCCACGCTACTCAGAGATGAAGTTGGGGTTCCCCACGGCCATGGCCACCATGACCTTCTTGCTCTCGAGCTCATCATAGATTTGGCCCTCCACCCAGCTGTGTTGCTCGAGGTGAGAGAGGCTGTGTCACTGGTCCTCATGGGCCGGCGGAAACACCGACAATGGTTGCGGTGCCGGCTGCTCCTCCGCCATGGTGTTATTGACTGAAGTGCACATGTGTTTATCGGAATCGGGGCTCCGGGGACCCTAAGGTTCGTAACTCTAGGGTGCACTCATTCCTAACGCCCTATCCTACCTTGCAGCTAGCTACAGCGAGAGTGAGCTAGCGGAAGCAGATAAGAGACACAACAGTTACACAGGTTCGGGCCACCTTGAAGTGTAAAACCCTACTCTTGCTTGGTGGTTGGATTGCACCGACGAAAGAGCTCGAGTACAAGTGTTGGGGGGAGAATCGTCTACCTCCTCTACGGCGGCACCCTGCCCTCCTTTTATACATGCCTTGGTCCTCTTCCCCCAAAAGCATTGGAGGGAAGGGTTGCCACACAATGACAATTTTGAAGGGGGGCATGGGCGCAGTCTATCCTGACAAAAGGTGATCTTCGCTTGCAAAGCCGCCGTCCATGACACGCCGGTGGGCTCGGTGATGACCTCAGCCCTACGCGCCCATCGTCTTGGGGATCGCTTTAGGAATCGGCGTGTTGGCCCTGCTCCCTTAGCACCCAAGATGATATCCTCCTCAGCGCCTGTTGGCACGATCTCTGGCGTCGTTCGTCGTTGCATGTGTCACCCACATGAAGGCATGAGGCCGGCGACCGTCTGAGCAGCTCCTTACTTGCTTGCCTCCGCGAGGGGGCCTCGGGAGGCAGCCTTAGGAGACCGCCTTGAGAGGCTCCAGTGCAACCGCCTAGTCATCTCAGGACGCCTGCCGATGGGGGCCTCGTGAGGGGTCTTGCTCGTGGCATTTTCTGGTGGGCCACTGGTTGGACTTTTGTCATGCGCCGCGCCCTGGGCCGAAGGTAGACAGGCCTGGGTACCCCCGGTCCCACGGGCCCGACAGTAGCCCCTGGGCCTGCAGCGCGCACAACTCTGGCCGTTAGGGGGGGACGAAACAGCACGGGCCCTAACCGCCTACAGGCGAGGCATGACGCGTGGCGCCCAATGAGCGGGGGACACCCCCACTTCTCCCATGACGCCTCGGCAACCGCCCGGACTGACATAAATCCTGCCTGCACGCGGCGCAAAGCCATCATTGCCTTCCTTGCCCCGCATCTGCCTTCCTTTTCGTGCACGGTTCCTTCTCCCTTCTTCAGGTCCCCATCGCCTCCGCCCCAGCTGCTTCGCCATGGCGTCCCCTAGTAGAAAAAAGAAAGCAACGAGGGAGACGGTCGGGAAGGTGGGGTCGGAGCCTGCCCTGGGCAGGTCCACAATCATCAATGTCGAGGGGCTCGATAAGGTTCTCCCAATGACCGCAGCCGCCTCCAACGAATGGGGGCTACTCGAATCTGGTCGGCTTCACGCCCGGCCACCGAGCTCGACACTACCTGCATCATTGTTCCCCTTCATGCGCTCTTCATCGGCTTGCTGCCTTCGTTCTCTGATTTCTTCAATGCTATCCTATCTCACTACCAGGTCCATGCCTGGCACCTCGACCCGAACTTCGTTCTTCTTCTTTCTGCCTTCGCCTTCTTGTGTTAAGCCTTCACGGGCATCCCCCTTCGGTGGCCCTGCTTCGCCATTTTTTTAGCATGCGGTTGACCGCGGTGAACCAACGGTCCGGATGCTTATCACTCTGCATCGCGGAGGACACGATAGGCGATGGCATCAACATGGAGCTTGCCCATGAGGCGGAGGGCTTTAGGCGGCAATGGGTGTACGTGGACACAACCCAATTCAACCTCCTACTGCTGATTCCGACGTCCCTAGCGGCGAGGAGCTCTGGATGGGAGCACGAGAGTCTCGTCGACCCGAGACAAAAACATGTGTGGAAGAGGTTTGCCGTCCTGAGGGCGGCAGGGATAAAGATGGTCACGGTCGTGAGGGAGTTCCTCCATTGGCGCATTGCCCCCTTCAGCGTCACTCCTGCACGATTTGGACTTTCACTGGCCTGGAGGACCCAATGCGGCTGCAAAAGGGTAGCCTGCCGCCGGAGGTGTTGAGTGGGGTGCTTTGCATCTTGACCGGGGAGGAAGAAGCAGCCGAGCCTCCCAAGGCGGGGCTCCTCTTGTATCGTTATCGGAACAAGGAGGTGTTTGTCGGTGTGATGCCACGCTTTGACCAGTGGGGTCCCCTTTCGGAGGGCCACGAGGGGCCCCGGGAGAACCCCTTCCTGGTGGTCCCTTACTTGGGAGGTCGTGAGGATGGCAAGGCCTCGAGGGGTGTCACGGGGGACGCCTGAGGGCCATGCCATCAGGCTAGCGACCCGCATGCAGCACAGCTAGAAGCGCCGACGGCATCGTCCATCCTGAGGCTGCGCCCTCCAGGCTCAGGGCGATGGGGGCGGAAGTGGGCCTCTGGTGGCGACGACAGCGAGGTAGCGGGCCACCAGGGACGATGTCGAGGGTCAGCCCTATGCCCCCCATGCAACGGAGACCAGCGCCAAAGCTAGGGTCACCGGTCCCATGGGCCCCCTTCGCGGGGCTAACCGCAAGAAGAGGCTTCACGCGGGCAACAGTGGCGGGGTCCTGCTGTGGTCGCCGAAGAAGAGGAAGTGGGTCGCCAAGGATGAGTAAGTGTTCACCTCCCCCTCTTTGTACCCATCAAGCCTCGTGTGCCTTAGTGTTTGCCCCGCGTAGGTCCTCCTCGAACAAGAAGAAGGAGATGGAGCCACCTGGATTGGCGGGGAGCGCATCACCGTTTGTCGCACCTGTGAGGCACGTGGAGTCCACTCACCGCCCACTCGTTGGCGCTGAGCCCACGCAAGGGGAAGCGCACGCAGCTCCTCCTGAGGTGCCCCGGGATGCAGCTTTGCGGCCCTCGAAGCGCCTGCCACCGGTTCTGGCGCTACGGCAGTGGAGGTGGAGACACAAGTCGTCGGCCCATGCCCAGCCGAAGATGAAGGTTGCTCAAGGAGCCTCGGTGGGTTACCGGAGCGCGAGGAGGAGCCCAGTTCACTTGGCGTCCTGCCCCAACAAGTCAGGGAGGCGAAAGTCCCCACGGACCCCATGCCCCAGCCCAGCGGCGCTGAGCCTTCACATGCAGCGGAGGCTGAGGGCGGCGAAGGGCCGACCCGGACTGGGCTCTGGCTCTCGTGAACAGTTGCTCCCTTATCAGGCGCGGGGTCCTGGAGAGCGCCATGACCGCAGTAGGCCGGCTCAAGGCGGAGCTTCCGGGTGTCGAGGCGCGGCTCGCTGAAGAGTGCCTTTGCCTGGCCCACGGGTGGGATGAACTTGAAGTTGCCGTCAATTTGGGCCATAGCCAGCACGAGTCCGCCCATGCGAGGGGCGGGAAGTCCGCCGCGGAAGCGCGGGAGACTAGTGAGCGCACCTTACGGGAAGTCGAGGCGGCAATCCGGCTGCGTGAGGCGGTGGAGGCCCGCGAGCAGGAACTCTAAAATCAAATCGCTGCACTGGAGCATCAGCTGCAGGCCGGCGGGACGCCTTCTCCGCCTGCGAGGAGGAACTGGAAATTCGCGAGGCGGACCTTGAGGTCCGCGAGTGCGACCTCACACTTATGTCATATGCGCATGACTTGGAGTGCGAGCGGATGGAGGTGTTGGACCGTGAGGTAGCCGCCGCCCAAGCCTCTTATACCCAGCGCCATGGAGAGGGCCAACACCAACCAGGCAGCTAAGGAAAAGAAGATCCAAGAGGACACCAACTTGAGGGTCACGCAGAGCCGCAAGGCACTTGCTAAGGATCATAGCAGTAAGCTGAAGCTACAGGAAGACCACTTCAAGATGCGGCGCAAGGAAATCCAACATGAGACCGATGGCTTCAAGAAGATGCTAACTGAAGCGGAGAACCGGCAAGGGGTCGCGCTGAAGGCGCTGGCTATCGCTGAGGCCGAGCTGGCCTCCTTGGAAGAGCAGGTGGGGGGCATCACCGCCGTCATGGAGCAAGTGAGGGATGAGGCTACCTAAGAACGGGGACGGCAAATCGAGAGCTCCAGGATGTTCCATGCCCTCGAACTGCGGGCACGCCGCACCCTGGGTTCTATCTCCAAGGAGGACGTCTCCAGCCCCCTTGAGACCGACGACGCCAACTACCTCACGTTCTTTACCAAGATCATGGAACGGCTCGAGGAGAGCGCTAGAAATATGGACGGAATCATTGAAGAAGAGTGTCGCGATCTCCTGACCCAGGCGGCAACGCGCATCTTCAGCCACCTCCTCCGGACCGACCCCAACTTTGACTTTGAGGCGGTGATTGCTCCAGTCCTAGAGGAGTTTCGCAACGCCCCCGGAAAGGCGGCGGAGAATCATGTTGATGCACTGCAAGCCCAGTTCGCCCATAATAGCAGCGACAGTTGAGGCGGAGCTGAGGAAAACGAGGTCACATCATTGGTAGCGGCAGCGGCATCCCGTCTCCTAAGGCCATTCCTTTGTTAATTTACTCATGGTTACCCGTGGCCCCGTAGGGTTGTAAGGACAATGACTTTTTCTTGAACATTAAATGTTGTAATGGGTGCTTGCACTCCCGAGAAGCTCCTTACCGGGCTTGCTTTTCCTTTTTTTCCTTATGCTTTACATCGTCCGGACCCAGCCCCCGAGTGGGCCTCAACCGTCGCTGGTACGTCAGGTCATGATGCCCGGACAATGCCAGGAGGCAAGGGGCCCCGGGGCTAGTGAGCGCTCCTGAGGCGCGATGCTATGGGATCTCCCTTTTGATGCGCAGGTGGTTCATGCTAAGGAAAACGCCAGTTCTCGTGAGGCTGCTTGAGAGGGGGCTTGGCTCGGGCTAGCCCCCCCAGGGCAACCACACACGAAAGCTACCCACTAAAGGTTATGCTATAAGGGGGCTCCGCACACTCGTTGGTCCACTCATGAGCATCTCGCGAGGAGATGAGACACCAAGGACCTTGGTGGGGGTGGCATGCACGGGGGCAAGCCGGCGAGCCAGAGCCCGGTTGCCTGGGTTTTTCGGCGCTGCTGGGACCAACCCGAGCACATGTACCATTTCCAGCCCCGACTCACGAGGGGCTTAAGAGAGAGGCAGCAAGTGTGTGCGGCTCGTGAGGCGGGAAACCAGCGAAACGCATTCTGAATGGAAAACCAATTATTTATTGAAACCAGATCATTAAATTCACTACACAACAAAAAGCGGCTGCCTTGTCCGGCACATATCAGATTGATGTTGGTGCGGCCCATGGGCCGCCCTCTACTCGTTGTTCCTCTAGTGCAGAGCATGTGGGGCTTCCACCGGGGTGTGGGTATGATCGTGGTTCGATCGTTCCGCCAGCACAGAGCATGGGGCTTCCACTTGGGTGTGGGCATGATCGCGGTTCGATCATTCCACCAGCGCGGAGCATGGGGCTTCCACTTGGACATGGGTGTGATCACGACTTGATCATTCCGCCAGCACGGAGCATGGTGCTTCCACTTGGGCGTGGGCTAGAGCTCTTGCGTGGCCGTGAGGCGAACACAATAACAGTCTCCAGGGCGTGTACAGCCCCATTTCGTTCGTACGCGTGATGGTCGCGGTTACAACTTGCAGAGGTGTTGGATGTTCCAGGCGTTGGGCATAGGAACTCCGTCCTCCGTCTCCAAGAGGGCAACGCCTAGCCTGGAGACATGAGTGACCCTGAAAGGGCCTTCCCACATGGGAGAGAGCTTGTGGAGCCCCTCTCTGGAGACGATCCGACGTATGTCGAGGTCTCCAACCTCGAGAGTACGAGGGCGGATGTTGCGGCTGTGGTAACGATGCAAGGCCTGTTGGTACCTTGCAGCGCGAAGGGCGGCCTGGCGGCGGGCTTCCTCCAGGAGCAGCAGGTCAGCCTCCTGCGAGTCATCTTGACTGTCTTGTCAAACGCAAGGACTCGCGGGGAGCCATGCTTAAGCTCCGAGGGAAGGACCGCCTTCGCCCCGTAGACGAGGAAGAATAGGATCTCGTTGGTGGGCTTAGTCGTCATGGTGTGGATGGACCACAATACTGACTGCAGCTCATCCAGACAGCCCTTGCCGCGTGCCTCGAGCTTCTTCTTGAACCTCCTTGTCTTGAGGTCCAAGAGAAACTCAGCATTGGCGCGCTCAGCCTGGCCGTTGCTTCGCCGGCACGCCACAGAGGCGTAGCATATCTGCGTGCCGAGGTTAGCGTAGTAGGACTTGAAGAGGCCACTCATGAACTAAGAGCCGTTGTCGGTGTTGATGCGGTTGCAGACACCAAATTGGCTCACGAGGCCCTTGATGAATTTGATGGCCGAGCCTGTCGGGATGGTGCGCACGGGCTCGACCTCCGCCCAGTTGGTGAATTTCTCGATGGCGACGTAGAGGTAGAGGTAGCCACCAGCCGCACGCAGGAGAGGGCCTAGTATGTCCAGCCCCCAGGCCACAAAGGGCCGTGAGAGTGGGATTGTTTAGAGCCACTGTGCAGGTTGGTGGATTTGCTTGGCGTGGATCTGGCAGGCTTCGTCAGATCGGACCAACTCGGGAGTGTCACGGAGCAGTGTGGGCCAATAGAATCCACTTAGGAACACCTTACCAGCGAGGGTGTGCGGCGAGGAGTGGTGTCCGCAATCAACCCCGTGGATGTCGGCGAGCAGCTCGCATCCTTGCTCTTCCGAGATGCACTGCAATGAAACACCATTGGGGCGCCTGCGGTACAACTCACCATCTCGCAAGCAGTATGAAGTGGCCTGCCGAGCGACGTGCCGTGGAGCAGGTAAGCCTTGAACTCCACAGCCCTGCAGTCTACCTGAGGCTCCAGCGCCAGCAACAAGTGGGCTCCCGAGGTCGGGCCACAGTCCGGCACACCCGTGGATGGCGCAACGGGAAGCTCTTCGTGAAGTAGCGCTGTGCCGACAGCGGGGGGTGTGGCTGATGGCCTGAGAGTCTTTTTTCAAAGACGCCTGGGCTCTAGGGCTCACATCAAAACGCTCGCTTGGCGATGTCGTCGCTTTCCTTGTTAACGCCGCACGGATGTGTTGCAGCTCTAAGCTAAGGAAACGCTTATCAAGTTTACGTACCTCCTCTAGGTAGGGTGCCATGTGCTCGTCCTTTGGCTTGTATTATTTAATGGAGAAGTTGACAAGGAGCTGAGGATCGACCTTGATAGTGAGGCCCTTGACGCCCAGGGCAGAGGTGGCCTTGAGGCCAGCGATGAGGCCCTCGTACTCCGTGATGTTTTTGGAGACCTTTTCATCATGCCTGAAGCAGAGCTGGATGGCGTAGTAGAGCTTGTATCCACTTGGCGAGACGAGCACGACCCCAGCCCCCATGCCTTGCCTGGAGAAGGCACCGTGGAAGTACATGACAAAGCCGCTAGGCGCGTCATCCCCAGGTAGGAGGGATTTACTCTCGCGAGGCTCTTCCTCATATGGATCCACCCACTCTGCCACGAAATCAGCGAGGGTCGCTCCCTTGATGACCCTGGTGGGACAGAACTCCAGCTGGAAGGCCCTCGGGTTGATGTTCCACTCGGTGACTCGGCGGCGGCATTGGGGCTGCGCATGACTTGCTCCAGGGGGTATGGAGAGATGACCTCGATGGGGTGGCCTTGAAAATAGTGGTGCAACTTCCTGGTGGCGACGAGAAGCATGAGGAGGAGCTTCTGTTGCATGGGGTAGCACTCGCGCACATCCCTTAGTATCATGCTGACAAAGTATATGGGTTGCTCGATGAGGCGCATTGTCACGGTGGCAGCCTGCTCCTTGGGTGGCGCGTGGGGCTCGGGAGGCTCGTGGCGCTCACGGAGCCTGGAGGGATCATGGGCGCACGGAAGGCCCGAGGAGTTTGGAAGGCTCGCGAGGCTCGGAAGGATTTTGGAGCTCGGGGGGCTCGCGAGGCTTGAAGGGCTTTCCTTTGGTGCCAATTCGCTCCTCTGGCTCCACCACGAGCGCAACACTGGCCATCTGGGGGGGGGGGGTGGCTGCAAAGTAAAGGAGCAACGGCTCACGGGAGCACGGCGCAACCATGATGGGCGGGTCGTAAGGTACCTCTTGAGGTCTTCAAAGGCTGTGTCCGCTTCAGGAGTCCACTTGAAGGGGCGAGTTCTCTTCCTGAGCTTGAAGAACAGCAAGGCCCACTCGGCGAACTTGGGGATGAAGCGCCCTAGGGAAGCCATGCACCCTGCCAATCGCTGCATTTCCTTGAGGGTTCGGGGGGTGCATCTTCTCAATGGCCTTGATTTTTTCGGGGTTGGCTTCGATTACCCGGTGAGAGACAAGGAAGCCGAGGAGCTTGCTGGAGGGAACTCCAAAGACGCACTTTTCGGGGTTGAGCTTTAGGTTGACCTTGCGCAAGTTGGTGAACGTTTCCTCCAAATCCTCGATGAGTGTTCTCACCTTGCACGACTTGACCACAATGTCATTGACGTAGGCCTCCGCGTTCCTTCACAGCTGAGGCCCAGCGTGATGCGCATCAACCGCTGGAAGGTGGCGCCGACACTCCTCAAGCCGAAGGGCATGCAGGTGTAGAAGAACACGCTGCACGGGGTGATAAAGTTCGTCCTCTCCACGTCTTCTACCGCCATCTTGATCTAGTGGTAGCCCGAGAAGGCATCTAGGAAGAAAAGTAGGTCACACTCGGCGGTAGAGTCCACGATTTGGTCGATGCACAACAGCGGAAAGGGGTCCTGAGGGCAGGCTTTGTTGAGTCTCGAGAAGTCGATGCACATATGCTCCTTGCGGCCCTTCTTGGGGGGACGACTGGGTTGGCGGGCCACTCAGGATGGCATACCTCTTGGATGACTCTGGCTTCCTGCAGCTTGTGCACCTCTTGGACAAAGAATTCTTGCTTCTCTGGCGCCTGACGTCGTGCATTTTGCTTGATGGGGAGTGCGTTAGGGCACACCGCCAATTGGTGCTCGATCACTTCCCTTGGGACCCCGGACAAGTCAGATGCCTTCCAGGCGAACACATCCCAATTCGCCCGAAGGAAGGTGGAAAGCATGTTTTCCTACACAGGAGAAAGACCGGCGCCAATGGTGAAGGTAGGGCCCGAGCCGCTATCATCCAGTGACACCTTTTTCATCTCGGCATGATCCTTAGAGAATAATTGCTTGTTCTTCACAGGAGCGGCCTCGGGAGACTCGGCCGCATCCCTGGCAAGCGAGTGCGCAGACACCGCGACCTTGTAGGCACGCCTGAGGGAGCAAACCGCATCCTTCTTGTCATCGGCGATGGTGATAATGCCGCTGCAGCCCAGCATCTTGATAATATTAGAGCCGGGGTGGGTCACCGCCATGAACTTGGCGAGCGCCGAATACCCCAGGATGTCATTGTACAGCAGGTTGATGTGCGCCACATCGAAGTCGATGAGCTCGGTGTGGTAATTTTCACGGGTGCCGAAGGTGACAGGGAGGCGCACTTGCCCCGGGGGGCGATGGACCCAGCGGTCACCCCAATGACGGGCCTAGTTGGCTTTAGCTGGTTGTAAGGCACCTGGAGCATCTCGAAGGTCTTGATGGAGATCATGTTGAAGTCGACGCCCTCATCGATGAGGGTCTTGGCGACTGCGACATTGCCGATGGTGGGGGTGCACAGCATGGGAAGCGCACCGGCAGCGGCCGCGGACTCGAGGTGGTCCTCGGAGTCGAAGGTGATGGCACGCCGGGCCCA
>NC_057799.1:294933702-294947252 GCF_018294505.1 Triticum aestivum
CTGGACGCAGGGGCCTGTGCTCTATCGAGCATGCAGGCCACCGCGTGAGGCCCATGGTTGCCCCCACCGTGCCAGCCGAAGCTAGCGACAAAACGGCCGCAAAGCTCCTCACGTGAAGAGACTGAAGCTCCTGGGAGGTTCGCAGGCCAGAGGTGCGGGCTGTCGCCGAGGGCCTTGGGAAACCAGTGTGCCATGACCTTGTCATCGCCGCCCGCCGCTAGGATGCTCAGTGCATAGAGACGAAGAAACTCCGTTGGGTCAAGGGTGCCATCACAACGCAGGGGTAGCTCTGGTCTGAACCTCACAGGCCAAGCCACCCGGCACAGCTCGCAGGTGAAGGCCCGGTAGCCCTCAAGCTCGCGATCGGCCCAGTGCTTGGCGAAGTAGAAGGCGGGACAGAGCGGAAGAATGGCGGTGCACCCCTACCTGGCGCGCCAAATGTCGAAATCGGGGATCCTAAGGTTCGAACTCTGGGGTGCACTCGCTCCTACCGCCCTATCCTACCTTGCAGCTAGCCACGAGCGAAGCTATGGCGAGAGTGAGCTGGCAAAAGCAGGCCATAGACACATTAGTTACCTAGGTTCGGGCCAACTTGCGGTGTAAAATCCTACTCCTACTTAGTGGTTGGATTGCACTGGGGAAAGAGCTCGAGTACAAGTGTTGAGGGGAAGAATCGTCTACCTCCTCTATGGTGGCACCCTGCCCTCCTTTTATACATGCCTTGGTCCTCTTCCTCTGAAAGCATTGGCGGGAAGGGTTGCCACAAAACAACAATTTTCAAGGGGGACACGGGCGCAGTCTATCCTAACAAAAGGTGGTCTTCGCCTGCAAACCGTCTGTCCATGACGCACCAGTGGGCTCGGTGATGACCTCCTCCCTGCGTGCCAGTCGTCTTGGTCTTCTTGCACTGATCAAGCAACCTTTGGGGATCGCTTTGGGAACCGGCGTGCTGACCCTGCTCCCTTAGTACCAAAGAGGAAATCCTCCTCATCCATGCCTACTTGAGATACGTCTCCAACGTATCTATAATTTTTTATTGTTTGATGCTGTTATATTACCATTCTGGGATGTTTACAATCATTTTATAGCAATTATATCATTTTTTAAGACTAACCTATTGACATAGTGCCCAGTGCTAGTTGCTGTTTTTTGCTTGTTTTTTGTAGAAAGTCAATACCAAATGGAGTCCAAACGCTGTGAAACTTTTTGGAGATTTTTTCTGGACCAGAAGACACCCAGTGGGCCAAAGAAGTACCAGAGGGGAGGCCTGAGGTGGGCACAACCAACCAGGGCGCGCCTAGGAGCCCAGGTGTGCCCAGGGAGGTTGTGCCCCCCTTGGTGACCTCCCGCATCGCCTCTTCACCCTATAAATTCCCAAATACTCCAGAAACCCTAGGGGAGTCGATGAAACACAATTCCAGCCGCCACAAGTTCCTGAACCACGAGTTCCAATCTAAACACCATCACAGAGGGGTTCATCCTCATTGGTGCCTCTCCAATGATGCGTGAGTAGTTCACCATAGACCTACGGGTCTATAGGGAGTAGCTAGATGGCTTCCTCTCTCTCTCTTTTGATTCTCAATACAATGGTCTCTTGGAGATCCATTTGATGTAACTCTTTTTTGCGGTGTGTTTGTTGGCATCCAATGAACTTTGATTTTATGATCTATATCCATGAATATTATATGAGTCTTCTTTGATCTCTTATATGCATGATTATTTATAGCCTCATATTTCTTCTTTGAATCTTTGGTTTAGTTAGGCCAACTAGATCGATTTTTCTTGCCATGAGAAGATGTGCTTTGTGATGGGTTCGATCTTGCGGTGTTCTTTCCCAGTGACAGAAGGGGCAGCAAGACAGGCATGTATCGTTGTTATTAGGGATAACAAGATGGGGGCTATTCCTACATGAATAGATCTCGTTTACATCATGTCATCGTTCTTATTGCATTACTTCATTTTTCCATGAACTTAATACACTAGATGCAAGCTGGATAGCAGTCGATGTGTGGAGTAATAGTAGTAGATGCAGGCAGGAGTCGGTCTACTAATTCTGGACGTGATGCCTATATATTGATCATTGCCATGGATATCCATAACTATTCGATTTTCTATCAATTGCTCAACAGTAATTTGTTTATCTGCCATGTGCTATTTCTTGAGAGAAGCCACTAGTGAAATCTACGCCCCCCGGGTCTATTCTTTATCATATTTTCTTTGAGATATATTTTTATTCGCTTTTGTTTTCAGATCAGTTATTCCAAAAACCCAAAAATACCTTGCTGCACTTTTTATTTGCATCTTTTATTTCATGCTTTATAAAGATCTATTTATCCAATCTACCACAAATTTTATCCCGTCAACTTGACAATTTCTGGTGCCGTTACCCAAATAGGGATTGACAACCCCTCATACGCGTCGGGTTGCAAGTATTTGTTCTTTGTGTGTAGGTACCATTTACATAGTGTTGCTTGGTTCTCCTACTGGATTGGTACATTGGTTTCACAACTGAGGGAAATACCTACCATAGTTGTACTGCATCATCCCTTCCTATTTGGGGAAATACCTACGCAATTTCAAGAAACATCAAAAGGAGTTTCTGGTGTCGTTGCCGGGGAGAGGAAAATATTATTTTCCATTTGCCTAATCACAAATCTCATCTCCTTGCAATTTACATTATTTGCCATTTGCCTCTCGTTTTCATCTCCACCACTTCACAAAACTTTGTCGTTTTATTCGCCTTCTTTTTCGTTTGTCTTTTTTTCTAGTTCGATCTTTCGTTTGCTTGTGTTGCCATGTGTCTTCTATTTGCTTGCATCTTCGCTTGCTAAGATCCTATTGATATGGATCCTCATCCACTTGCTAATCTTTCAAAAGATCCGATTATGATGAACCAATTGCTAGTGAATTGAGTTCACTAGATTATCTTTATGAAGTTTTGCTTGAGATTCATGAATCTGAAAATTGTGATGAAGTGTTAAAAGAAGAAATTTAAAAACTGATTCATGATAGGTCCTTGGATGAAAAGCATGATTGCAATGATGTTAGTATAAATTCTATTAATGTCAATTGTGCTAATAATATGCAAAACCCCAAGCTTGGGGTTGCTAGTATTGATATGTCCACTAATTATTGCAATGATTATGATTGGGGTGATAATGATTCTTTTGATCTTGAAATTTTATTTAAATCTCATAAGGAATATGCTTGCGATAATATTAAAAGTGGGTTTGGAAGAGTGTCAAATTTAGCTAAAAATAATCCCACATATTTGGAGAGTGTTCAATCTTATGAAATTCTGGATAAAAGTGGGTTTGGAGAGGTCATGACTTTAGTTGATGTTAATCCCACTATCTTGGAAGATTATGAAACTTTTATGCACGAGGATCATGAAGAGAAAATTTTATATGATAGCTTATAAATTCTGATGCATAGGAAGTATGTTAGACTTAAATGTGTTTGATACATGTTTTATGATGCTCTCTTTGCGCTTCAGTTCTTATCTTTTATGTGAGCATCAATGAAATGTCAATGCCTAGCTAGGGGCATAAAACAATAACGCTTGTTGGGAGGCAAACCAATGAATAAAATTTATTTTTGCCTTTTTCTTTCTGTTTTTGAGTGTTTGCACAATTATGCTACTATTATGATTGTTTTTAATGTTTTAATTTGTGTTTGTGCCAAGTAAAGCCTTTGGGATCATGTTTGTTGATAGTTGATTTGATCTGGAAGAAAAACAGAAACTTTTGCATCCAATAAAACAATTGTTTAAATTCACAGAGGCGACGAAAAATTCTGAATTTTTTACGCAAGATTGATATAGAAATTTCCTACGTTGTCCTAAGTTTTCAGAATTTTTGGAGTTATAGAAGTATACGAAGTTTCAGATTACTACAGTTGAAGGAAATATGCCCTAGAGGCAATAATAAAGTTGTTATTTTATATTTCCTTATTCATGATAAATGTTTATTATTCATGCTAGAATTCTATTGATCAGAAACCTAAATACATGTGTGAATACATAGACAAACATAGTGTCCCTATGAGCCTCTAATTGACTAGCTCGTTGGTCAAAGATGGTTAAGTTTTCCTGACCATGGACATGAGTTGTCATTTGATAAGGGGATCACATCATTAGGAGAATGATGTGATGGACAAGACCCATCCGTTAGCTTAGCATTGTGACAGTTCAGTTTTATTGCTATTGCTTTCTTCATGGCAAATACATATTCCTTCAACTATGAGATTATGCAACTCGCGGATACCAGAGGAATGCCTTGTGTGTTGTCAAACTTCACAATGTAACTGGGTGATCATAAAGATGCTCTACAGGTATCTCCGAAGGTGTTTGTTGGGTTGGCATAGATCGAGATTAGGATTTGTCACTCCGAGTATCGGAGAGGTATCTCTGGGCCCTCTCGGTAATACACATCATAAGAAGCCTTGCAAGCAAAGTGACTACTGAGTTAGTTACAGGATTATGTATTACGGAATGAGTAAAGAGACTTGTCGGTAATGAGATTGAACTAGGTATGTGGATACCGACGATCGAATCTCGGGCAAGTAACATACCGGTGGACAAAGGGAATAATGTATGTTGTCATAACGGTTCAACCGATAAAGATCTTCATAGAATATGTAGGAGCCAATATGAGCATCCAGGTTCCGCTATTGGTTATTTACCGGTGAGGTGTCTCGGTCATGTCTACATAGTTCTCGAACCCGTAGGGTCCGCACGCTTAACATTCAATGACGATTTTGTATTATATGAGTTATGTGATTTGGTGACCGAATGTTGTTTGGAGTCCCAGATGAGATCACGGACATGACGAGGAGTCTCGAAATGGTTGAGAGGTAAAGATTGATATATATGACGATAGTATTCGGATACCGGAAGTGTGCCGGAGGGTACCGGGTACATATCGGGTCACCGGAAGGGGTTCCGAGCACCTCCGACAAAAGATATGGGCCGAATGGGCCAAGAGGGGAAACACAACAGCTAGCAGGGGCTGCTGCACCCCTCATATGGGCCGAACCAGAGGAGAAGGAAAGAGGGGAAGAGAGAAGGAAGGGGAGGAATTCGGCCTCCCCTTCCCTTCCCTCCTCCCTCCTCCTTCCTTCCCCCTCTGGAACTTATGGAAGGGGGGAGGACAAATTGGGAAGCTCCCAAGTAGGATTCCCCCTACTTGGGGCGCCCCCTTGCTTCTCCCCTCCCTCTCCCAACTATATATACGTAGGGAGGGGCGCCTAGAACACACAACAACATCTCTTAGCCGTGTGCAGCGCCCCCCTCCACAGATTACACCCTCGGTCATATTCTCGCGGTGCTTAGGCGAAGCCCTGCGCAGATCACTTCACCATCACTGTCACCACGCCGTTGTGCTGACGGAACTCATCTACTTCCTCGACACTTTGCTGGATCAAGAGTTCGGGGGACGTCATCGAGCTGAATGTGTGCAGAACTCAGAGGTGTCGTACGTTCGGTACTTGATCGGTCGGAATGAGAAGAAGTTCCACTACATCAACCGCGTTGTCAAACGCTTCTGCTTTCGGTCTACGAGGGTACATAGACACACTCTCCCCCACTTGTTGCTATGCATCTCCTAGATAGATCTTGCATGAGCGTAGGAATTTTTTGAAATTGCATGCTACGTTTCCCAATAGTGGTATCCGAGCCAGGTCTATGCGCATATGATATGCATGAGTAGAACACAAAGAGTTGTGGGCGGTGATAGTCATATTGCTTACCACCAACGTCTTATTTTGATTCGGCGGTATTGTGGGATGAAGCGACCCGGACCAACCTTACATGTCCACGCACATGAGACCGGTTCCACCGACAGACATGCAACTAGTTTTGCATAAATGTGGCTGGCGGGTGTCTGTTTCTCCTACTTTAGTTGAATCGAATTTCACTACGGCCAGTCCTTGAAGAAGATTAAAACAACAAACTTGATCAAACACCGTTGTGGGTCTGATGCATAGGTAAGAATGGTTCTTGCTAGAAGCCCGTAGCAGCCACGTAAAACTTGCAACAACAAAGTAGAGGACGTCTAACTTGTTTTTGCAGGGCATGTTATGATGTGATATGGTCAAGACAAGATGTGATATACGTTGTTGTATGAGATGATCATGTTTTGTAAAAGTTATCGGCAACTGGCAGGAGCCTTATGGTTGTTTCTTTATTGTATCAAATGCAAACGCCATGTAATTGCTTTTACTTTATCACTATGCGTTAGCGATAGTTGTAGAAGCAATAGTTGGCGAGACGACCACGACGCAACGATGGAGATCAAGGTGTCGAGCCGGTGACGATGGAGATCATGACGATGCTTTGGAGATGGAGATCAAAAGCACGAGATGATGATGGCCATATCATGTCACATATTTTGATTGCATGTGATGTTTATCTTTTATGCATCTTATTTTGCTTAGTACGACGGTAGCATTATAATATGATTCCTTAACTATATTTCAAGGTATAAGTGTTCTCCCTGAGTATGCACCGTTGCGATAGTTCGTCGTGTTGAGACACCACGTGATGATCAGGTGTGATAGACTCTAAGTTCAAATACAACGGGTGCAAGACAGTTTTGCACATGCGGAATACTCAGGTTAAACTTGACGAGCCTGGCATGTACAGACATGGCCTCGGAACACTTGAGATTGAAAGGTCGAACATGAATCAAATAGTAGATATGATCAACATAGAGATGTTTGATGTCGCTTGAAGCTACATCGGTATTTCCCCAAAGAGGAAGGGATGATGTAGCATAGCGGTGGTAGGTATTTCCCTCAGATATGGAACCAAGGTTTTCGAACCAGTAGGAGAACCAAGCAATGCGACGTAAACAGCCCCTGCACACAAATAACAACACCTCGCAACCCGACGTGTTAAAGGGGTTGTCAATCCCTTTCGGGGTACGGCGCTAGAAATTGCGTGATGATGCGAGAAAGTTGTATTAGATTAAATAAATAGATCACAAATAAAATAAAGTGCAGCAAGGTATTTTGTATTTTTGGTTTAATAGATCTGAATAAAAATGCAAAGGAAAAATAGATCGCAACAAATATATGAGAAAGAAGACCCGGGGGCCGTAGGTTTCACTAGTGGCTTCTCTCAAGAAAAATAGCAAACAGTGGGTAAACAAATTACTTTTGGGCAATTGATAGAACTTCAAATAATTATGACGATATCCAGGCAATGATCATTACATATGCATCACGTCCAAGATTAGTAGACCGACTCCTGCCTGCATCTACTACTATTACTCCACACATCGACCGCTATCCAGCATGCATCTAGTGTATTAAGTTCATGGAAAAACGGAGTAATGCAATAAGAACGATGACATGATGTAGACAAGATCCGTTTATCTATATGGCGGTAGATATAGATCTTGTCTTTTTATCCTTAGTAGCAACGATACATACGTGTCGGTTCCCTTTCTGTCACTGGGATCGAGCACCGTAAGATCGAACCCACTACCGGGCACCTCTTCCCATTGCAAGATAAATAGATCAAGTTGGCCAAACAAAACACCAATATCGGAGAAGAAATACGAGGCTATAAGATATCATGCATATAAGAGATCAAAGAAACTCAAATAACTTTCGTGCATATAAAAAGATATGACTGATCATAAACTCGAAGTTCATCAGGTCCCAACAAACACACCGCAAAAGAGTTACATCATATGGATCTCCAAGAGACCATTGTATTAAGAACTCAGCGAGAGAGAGAAAGCCAACTAGCTACTAACTACGGACCCGAAGGTCTACAATGAACTACTCACGCATCATCGGAGAGGCACCAATGGAGGTGGTGAACCCCTTCCGAGATGGTGTCTAGATTGGATCTGGTGGTTCTGGACTCTGCGGTTGCTGGATGAATATTTCGTCGATGCTTCTAGGGTTCTGGTATTTTTGGGGTATTTATAGAGCAAAGAGGCGGTCCGGGGGCACCCGAGGTGCGCCCTGGTGGGTTATGCCCCCCTCGGGGCACCCCCCAGGTGCAACAAGGGCCCATTGCCTTCCTTCTGGCCCATAAAAAATCATCGTGGAGTTCCTTGGCATTTGGACTTCGTCTGATATTGATTTCCTGCAATGTAAAAAACATGGAAAAAACAGCAACTGGCACTTGCCACTATGTCAATAGGTTAGTACAAAAAAATGATATAAAATGACTATAAAATGATTATAAAACATCCAAGATTGATAATAAGACAACATGGAACAATAAAAAATTATAGATACGTTGGAGACGTATCAATGTTCACCATTGATGACTACTCCATCTCACGTGATGATCGGACATGGTTTAGTCGATTTGGATCACGTATCATTTAGATGACTTGAGGGATGTCTATCTAAGTGGGAGTTTCTTAAGTAATTTGATTAATTTAACTTAATTTATCATGAACTTAGTACTGATAGTATTTGCAAATTGTGTCATAGATCAATAGATCATGATATAGCTCCCCGTTTATTTTTGATATGTTCCTAGAGAAAATAAGTTGAAAGATGATAGTAGCAATGATGCGGACTTGGTCCGTGATCTGAGGATTATCCTCATTGCTGCACAGAAGAATTATGTCCTTGATGCACCGCTGGGTGACAGACCTATTGCAGGGGCAGATGCAGACGTTACGAACGTTTGGCAAGCTTGATATGATGACTACTTAATATTTTAGTGTGCTATGCTTTATGGCTTAGAACCGAGACTTCAAAAATGATTTGAATGCCACAGAACATATGAGATGTTCCAAGAGCTGAATTTGGTATTTCAGACTCATGCCTGTGTTGAGAGGTATGAGACCTCCAACAAGTACTTTGCCTACAAGATGGAGGAAAATAGCTCAGCCAGTGAGCATATGCTCAGAATGTCTGGGTAGTACAATCGCCTGAATCAAGTGGGAGTTAATCTTCCAGATAGGATAGTGATTGACAGAGTTCTCTAGTCACTATCACCAAGCTACTAGAACTTCGTGATGAACTATAATATGCAAGGGATCACGAAAACGGTTCCCGAGCTCTTCACGATGCTGAAATCGGTGAAGGTAGAAATCAAGAAAGAGCATCAAATGTTGATGGTTAACAAGACCACTAGTTTCAAGAAAAACGGTAAAAGGGAAAGAAAGGGAACTTCAAGAAGAATGACAAACAAGTTGCCGCTCCCACGAAGAAACCCAAAGCTAGACCCAAGCCTGAAACTGAGTGCTTCTACTGCAAAGGAAATGGTCACTAGAAGCGGAACTGCCCAAAACATTTGGCGGATAAGAAGGATGGCAAAGTGAACAAAGGTATATTTGATATACAGGTTATTGATGTGTAACTTACTAGTGCTCGTAGTAGCCCCTGGGTATTTGACATCGGGTCAGTTTCTAAGATTAGTAACTCGAAACAGGAGTTGAAAACTGAACAGAGACTAGTTAAGGGCGAGGTGACGATGTGTGTTGGAAGTGATTCCAAGATCGATAAGATCACAATATCACCTTCAGGATTAGTGTTGGACCTAAATAAATGTTATTTGGTGTTTGCGTTGAGCATGAATATGATTGGATCGTGTTTATTCTGATACAATTATTCATTTAAGTCAAAGAATAATTCTTGTTCTATTTACATGAATAAAACCTTCTATGGGCATACACCCATTGTATATGGTTTATTGAATCTCGATCGTAGTGATACACATATTGATAATATTGATGCCAAAAGTTGCAAAGTTAATAATGATAGTGCAACATACTTGTGGCACTGCCGTTTAGGTCATATTGGCATAAAGCGCATGAAGAAACTCCATGCAGATGGACTTTTGGCATCACTTGATTATGAATCATTTGATACTTGCGAACCATGCCTCATGGGCAAGATGACTAAAACTCCGTTCTTCGGAACAATGGAGCGAGCCAATGACTTGTTGGACATAATACATACCAATGTATATGGTCCGATGAGTATTGAGGCTCACGGCGTGTATCATTATTTTCTGACCCTCATAGATAAAATGAGCAGATATGGGTATATCTACTTAATGAAACACAAGTCTAAAACATTTGAAAAGTTCAAAGAATTCTAGAGTGAAGTGGAGAATCATCGTAACAAGAAAATAAAGTTTACGATCTTATTGTGGAGGCGAATATTTGAGTTACGAGTTTGGCCTTCATTTAAAACAATGTGGAATAGTTTCACAACTCATGCCACCTAGAACACCACCGTAATGGTGTGTCCGAATGTCATAACCATAATTTATTAGTTACGGTGCAATCTATGATGTCTCTTACGGATTTACCACTATCGTTTTGGGGTTATGCATTAAAGACAAGCCACATTCACAATAAATAGGGCATCGTCTAAATCCCTTGAGACGACACCGTATGAAGTGTGGTTTGGCAAGAAACCTAAGATGTCATTTCTTAAAGTTTGGGGTTGCGACACTTATGTCAAAAGGCATCAGCCTGATAAGCTCGAACCCAAATCGGAGTCTTCATAGGATACCCTAAGGAAACAATTGGGTACATCTTCTACCACAGATCCGAAGGCAAGATCTTTGTTGCCAAGAATGGAACCTTTCTAGAGAAGGAGTTTCTCTCGAAAGAAGTGAGTGGGAGGAAAGTAAAACTTGATGAGGTAGTTGTACCTTCTCTCGAATTGGAAAGTAGTTCATCACTGTGACGCCCCCGATTTGACCGTACACTAATCATGCACGCAAATGTGTACGATCAAGATCAGGGACTCACGGGAAGATATCACAACACAACTCTAAAACATAAATAAGTCATACAAGCATCATAATACAAGCCAGGGGCCCCGAGGGCTCGAATACAAGTGCTCGATCACAGACGAGTCAGCGGAAGCAACAATATCTAAGTACAGACATAAGTTAAACAAGTTTGCCTTAAGGAGGCTAGCACAAAAGTAGCAACGATCGAAAAGGCAAGGCCTCCTGCCTGGGACCTCCTAACTACTCCTCGAAGCCGAACTCCACGTAGAATCATCCTCGGGATCTCTAGCTCCTGGACTCCAGCATCTGGTTGCGACAATCAGGTATAGAAAGGGGAAAAGAGGGACAAAAGCAACCGTGAGTACTCATCCAAAGTACTCGCAAGCAAGGAGCTACACTACACATGCATGTGTATAAGTGTAAAGGGGCCATATCAGTGGGCTGAACTGCAGAATGCCAGAATAAGAGGGGGATAGCTAATCCTGTCGAAGACTACGCTTCTGGCAGCCTCCATCTTGCAGCATGTAGAAGAGAGTAGATTGAAGTCCTCCAAGTAGCATCGCATAGCATAATCCTACCCGGCGATCCCCTCCTCGTCGCCCTGTTAGAGAGCGATCACCGGGTTGTATCTGGCACTTGGAAGGGTGTATTTTATTCAGTATCCGGTTCTAGTTGTCATAAGGTCAAGGTACAACTCCGGGTCGTCCTTTTACCGAGGGACACGGCTATTCGAATAGATAAACTTCCCTGCAGGGGTGCACCACATAACCCAACACGCTCGATCCCATTTGGCCGGACACACTTTCCTGGGTCATGCCCGGCCTCGGAAGATCAACACGTCGCAGCCCCACCTAAGCACAACAGAGAGGTCAACACGCCGGTCTAACCCTATGCGCGCAGGGGTCTGGGCCCATCGCCCTATGCACACCTGCACGTTGCGTACGCGGCCGGAAGCAGACCTAGCCTAGTGGCGTTCCAGTCCAATCCGGCGCGCGGCACTCAGTCGCTGACGTCACGAAGGCTTCGGCTGATACCACGACGCCGGGATACCCATAACTACTCCCGCGTAGATGGTTAGTGCGTATAGACCAAATGGCCAGACTCAGATCAAATACCCAGAACTCGTTAAGCGTGTTAAGTATCCGCGAACGCCGACCAGGGCCAGGCCCACCTCTCTCCTGGGTGGTCTCAATCTGCCCTGTCGCTCCACCACAAAGCAACAGTCGGGGGCCGTCAGGAACCCAGGCCCACCTCTACCGGGGTGGAGCCACCTGTCCTTTCAGCCCCCTCATCAGAATCACTTGCGGGTACTCAACGAGCCGACCCGACTTTAGTCACCACATGTGTCATGTATATAATGCATATAGTATATACCCGTGATCACCTCCCAAAGTGATCACGGCCCAGTAGTATAGCATGGCAGACGGACAAGAGTGTAGGGCCACTGATGGAACACTAGCATCCTATACTAAGCAGTAGGATAGCAGGTAAGGGTAACAACTGTAGCAACAATGACAGGCTATGCATCAGGATAGGATTAACGGAAAGCAGTAACATGCTACACTACTCTAATGCAAGCAGTATAGAGAAGAATAGGCGATATCTGGTGATCAAGGGGGGGGGCCTTGCTGGTTGCTCAGACAAGGAGGGGTCGTCTTCGATGTAGTCGAACACACGAACATCGGCAGCGGTCTTGGAGTCTACCGGAAAGAAGTAACGGAGGGGGAACACAATAAATAATAGAGCAATCAAATGTAACACAAAGCAAGACGCGGCGATACGTTGTGCTAGGGGTGACCTAACGTAGGGATAGGTGATACCGGCGAAAGGGGAAACATCCGGGAAAGTATCCCCGGTGTTTCGCGTTTTCCGACAGATGAACCGGAGGTGAAATGTTACAGGTTTGCTATGCTACGGATGGGTGGCGGACGAACGGGCTGCGTATCCGGATTCGTCTCGTCGTTGTGAGCAACTTTCATGTAGAAAACTTTTTCATCCGAGCTACGGATATTTTTCTATGATTTTCCAAAGTTTTAAACAATTTCTGAAATTATTAAATATTTGGAAATTAATTAGATAAAGCTACGGGTACACAGAAGTGTACCCAGCACTATGTACATGTGGCTTACAGGTTGGTCCACCGGGACCAGTTGACCATAGTCAACAGTCCTAGTCAGCAGTCAATTGGGTTGACTGTTGACTAGTCAAATATGACAGGCGGGGCCCCATTGTCATTGCCTGCCTATTTAACTACTAGGATTAGCTTAAACTAACTAAGTAGCTAACAGGTTAATTAACATGATTAATTGGTTAATTAATTTAACTTTTTTTTATTCTGTTATTATTTATTTTTTCAATTAATTTTTTTTAATTCGTTTAATTTTCTTAAACGTTTTGGGGCTGGTCCCACGTGTAGTGGCTCACAGGCCATAGCAGGTGTGGGTGCTGGATCAGGGCGTGGCCAGCAGGCGGGGTGGTGTTGGGTGCGGGGCCGCACCCACGGCGAGGCGCACCGGCCAGCCACGGGCACCACAGCGCGGCAAGCGCGCGGCGCGGCAAGGGCCAGCAACTGGGGAAGGCAGCGGGCGATGAGCGGGGTATGGCTGCGAGCATGAGGGAGCGCGCCCATGGGCGTGGGCGGCTGCGGTGAGCGCGAGCTCCAGTGAGCTTGGCCACGGCGACGTACGGCGTCAACGGCGACGGATCCACGCGAAGGAGGAGGGGGATCGACGGAGGGCTCACCAGCCCTGTAGTGGTGCAAACGCGTGCTCGGGGAGGGCCGTAGTCACGGGGGACGGCGCGCGCCGGCAACGGGGACGGCGAGGCG